>NW_027278679.1:0-149073 GCF_030028105.1 Mobula birostris | reverse complement strand
GCTGTGTTTTCTCGCACCTCTCATTTCTTCCCCGATATCTCCGTGTTTTCATGCACATCTCATACCGTCTCCTATATCACTGTGCCTTCGCGCACCTCTCATACCTTCCCCTATATCGCTGTGTTTTGGTGCACCTCTCATACCTTCACACCTTCCCCTATATCGCTGTGTTTTCACTCACCTCTCATAACTTCTCATATATCGCCGTGTTTTCGCGGACCTCTCATAATTTCCCCTATATAGCCATGTTCTTGCACACCTCTCATGCCTTCCACTATATCACTGTGTTTTCACGCACGTCCCATAGCATCCCCTGTATCGCTGTGTTTTCTCGCACCTCTGATGCATTCCCCTGTATCGCCGTGTTTTCGGGCACATCCCATAGCTTCCACTATATTGCCCTGCTTTTGTGCACCTCTCATGTCTTCTCCCACATCAGTGTGTTTTCGCGCACCTCCCATAGCATCCCCTATATAGCAGTGCCTTCGCACACCTTTCTTGCCTTCCCCTATATCGTCCTGTTTTTGCGCACTTCCCATACATTCCCCTATATCGCTGTGTTTTCATGCACCTCCCATAGCATCCCCTATATTGCTGTGCCTTCGCGCACCTCTCTTACCTTCCCCTATATAGCCCTGTTTTCGTGCATCTCCCATACATTCCCCTATATCGCTGTGTTTTCGTGCACCTCTCATACCTCCCCATATATCGCTGTGTTTTCACGCACCTCTCATAACTTCTCCTATATCGCTGTATTTTTGTGCACCTCTCATGGCTTGCCCAATATCGTCGTGTTTTCATGCACATCTCTTAACATCCCCTATGTCGCTGTGTATTCGCGCACCTCCCATAGAGTACCCTATATCGCTGTGTTCTCGCACACCTCTCATACCTTCCCCATATCGCCCTGTTTTCGCGCACATTCCATAGCTTCCACTATATTGCCCTGTTTTCGCGCACCTCTCATGTCTTCCCCTACATCGCTGTGTTTTCTTGCACTTCTGATGCATTCCCATGTAACGCCAAGTTTTCGCGCACCTCTCATACTTTCCACTATATCACCGTGTTTTCATACACATCTCATACCGTCACCTATATCACTGTATTTTCGCGCACCTCCCATAGCTTCCCCTATATCGATGTGTCTTCGTGCACCTCTCATACCTTCCCCTATATCGCCCTGTTTTCGCGCTCCTCCTATAATTTCCCCTATATCGCTGTGTTTTCACGCACCTCTCATGGCTTCCCCAATATCGCCGTGTATTCGCGCTCGTCTCATACCGTCCCCTATACCGCTGTGTTTTCGTGCACCTCTTATAATTTCCCCATATCGCCGTGTTCTCGCAGACCTCTCATACCTTCCCCTAAATCACTGTGTTTTCGCGCAGTTCCCATAGCGTTCCCTATATCGCTGTGTTTTCTCGCACCTCTGATGCATTCCCCTGTATCTCTGTGTTGTCGCGCACATCCCATAGCTTCCACTATATTGCCCTGTTTTTGCGCACCTCTCATGTCTTCCCCTATTTCACTGTGTGTTTGCGCACCTCCCATAGCATCCCCTATATCACTGTGCCTTCGCACACCTCTCATACCTTCCCCTATATCGCCCTGTTTTCGTGCACCTTCCATACCTTCCCCCATATCGCTGTGTTTTCGTGCACCTCTCATACCTCCCCCTATATCGCTGTGTTTTCACGCACCTCTCATAACTTCTCCTATATCGCTGTCTTTTCGCGCACATCCCATAGCTTCACCTTTATCGCTGCGTTATTGCACACCTCTCATAGATTCCCCTATATCGCCATGTTTTTGCTCACCTCTCATAGCTTCCCCTGTATCGCCGTGTTTTCGCGCACCTCTCATGTCTTCACCTAGATCGCTGTTTTCGCTCTTCTCACTAATTCCCCTATATCGCTGTGTTTTCTCGCACATCTGATATATTCTCCTGTATCGCCGTGTTTTCGCGCACCTCTCTTAATTTCGCCTATATCGCCGTGTTCTCGCACACCTCTCATACCATCCCCTATATCACTGTTTTCGCGCACGTCCCATAGCTTCCACTACATTGCCCTGTTTTCGCGCACCTCTCATGTCTTCCCCTACATCGCTGTGTTTTCTCACACATCCGATGCATTCCCCTATAACGCCAAGATTTCGCGGACCTCTCCTACTTTCCCCTATATCGCCGTGTTCTCGCGCAGCTCGCATTGCTTCCCCTATATCACTGTGTATTCACGCACGTCCCATGGAGTCCCCTATATTGCTGTGTTTCGTGCAGCTCTCATACCTTCCCCTATATTGCCCTGTTTTCATGCACATCCCATAGCTCTCACTACATTGCCCTGTTTTCGTGCACCTCTCATGTCTCCTCTACATCGCTGTGTTTTTGCTTCTCTCATAACATCCCCTATATCGCTGTGTTTTCTCGCACCTCTCATTTCTTCCCCGATATCTCCGTGTTTTCATGCACATCTCATACCGTCTCCTATATCACTGTGCCTTCGCGCACCTCTCATACCTTCCCCTATATCGCTGTGTTTTGGTGCACCTCTCATACCTTCACACCTTCCCCTATATCGCTGTGTTTTCACTCACCTCTCATAACTTCTCATATATCGCCGTGTTTTCGCGGACCTCTCATAATTTCCCCTATATAGCCATGTTCTTGCACACCTCTCATGCCTTCCACTATATCACTGTGTTTTCACGCACGTCCCATAGCATCCCCTGTATCGCTGAGTTTTCGGGCACCTCTCATACCTTTCCCTGCATCGCCATGTTTTCGCGCATATTCCATAGCTTCCACTTATAGCCCTGTTTATGAGCACTCTCATGTCTTCCCCTATATCACTGTGTTTTCGCGCACCTCCCATACCATCCTCTAAATCGCTGTGTTTTCGTGTACCTCTCATACCTCCCCTTATATCGCTGTGTTTTCACGCACCTCTCATAACTTCTCATGTATTGCTGTATTTTTGCGCACCTCTCATAACTTCCCCTATATTGCCGTGTTTTTATGCACATCTCATAACGTCCCCTATATCGCTGTGTATTCGCCCACCTCCCATAGCATCCCCTATATCGCTGTGCCTTCGCGCACCTCTCATACCTTCCCCTATATTGCCCTGTTTTCGCACACATCCCATACCTTCTACTATATTGCCATGTTTTCACGCACCTCTCATAACTTCTCCTATATCGCTGTAGTTTTGCGCACCTCTCATACCTTCCCCTATAACGCCGTGTTTTCAATCACATCTCATAATGTCCCCCATATTGCTGTGTATTCGCGCACCTTCCATACCTTCCCCTATATCGTCCTGTTTTCGCACACCTCCCATACCTTCCCTTTTATCGTTGTGTTTTCGTGCACCTCTCATACCTTCCCCTATATTGCTGTGTTTTCGCGCATTTCTCATGGCTTCCCCAATATTGCCGTGTATTCATGCACATCTCATACCGTCCCTTATATCGCTGTGCTTTCGCGCACCTCCCATAGCAATGCCCACGTCGCTGTGTTTTCGCGCACCTCTCATACCTTCACCTATATCGCTGTGTTTTCACTCACTTCTCATAAATTCTCATATATCGCCGTGTTTTCGCGGACCTCTCATAATTTCCCCAATATCGCCGTTTTTTTATGCACATCTCATAATGTCCCCTATATCGCTGTGTATTCGTGCACCTCCCATACCTTCCCCTATATCGCTGTGTTTTCGCACACCTCTCATAACTTTTCCTATATCGCTGTGTTTTTGTGCACCTCTCATACATTCCCTAATATCGCTGCGTTTTCATGCACATCTCATCACGTTCCCTATATTGCTGTGTATTCACACACCTCCCATAGCATCACCTATATCGCTGTGCCTTGTGCACCTCTCATAGCTTCTCCTATATCGCTGTCTTTTCGTGCACATCCCATAGATTCACCTTTCTCGCTGTGTTATTGCTCACCTCTCATAGCTTCCCCTGTATCGCCGTGTTTTTGCTCACCTCTCATAGCTTCCCCCATATCGCCGTGTTTTCGCGCACCTCTCATGTCTTCACCTAGATCGCTATGTTTTCGCTCCTCTCAATAGTTCCCCTATATCGCTGTGTTTTCTCGCAAATCTGATACCTCCCCCTATATCGCCGTGTTTTTATACACATCTCATACCGTCCCCTATATTACTGTGTTTTCACGCACCTCCCATAGCATCCCCTATATCGCTGTGCCTTCGTGCACCTCTCATACATTCCCCTATATCACCCTGTTTTCGCGCACCTCCTATACCTTCCCTTGTATCGCTGCGTTTTCGTGCACCTCTCAGACCTTCCCCTATATCGCTGTGTTTTCATGCACATCTCATAACGTCCCCTATTTCGCTGTGTATTCGTGCACCTCCCATAACATTCCCTATATCGCTGTGCCTTCGCGCACCTCTGATACGTTCCCCTATATCGCCGTGTTTTCATGCACATCTCATGATCTCCCCTATATCGCTGGGTTTCCACGCATCTCTCATAACCTCCCCTACATCGCCCTGTTTTCACGCTCCTCTGATACCTTCCCCTATATCACTGTGTTTTCACGCACCTCTCATAACTTTCCCTATATCGCTGTGTTTTTGAACACCTCTCATTATTTCCCGTCTATCGCCGTGTATTCATGCACATCTCATACCGTCCCCTATATCGCTGTGTTTTTGTGCACCTCTCATACCTTCCCTAATATCGCTGCGTTTTCATGCACATCTCATCACGTTCCCTATATCGCTGTGTATTCACGCACCTCCCATAGCATCCCCTATATCGCTGTGCCTTGCGCACCTCTCATAGTTTCCCCTATGTCGCTGTCTTTTCGCGCTCATCCCATAGATTCACCTTTATCGCTGTGTTATTGCACACCTCTCATAGCTTCCCCTGTATCGCAGTGTTTTTGCTCACCTCTCATAGCTTCCCTCATATCGCCGTGTTTTCGTGCACCTCTCATGTCTTCACCGAGATCGCTATGTTTTTGCTCCTCTCATTACTTCCCCTATATCGCTGTGTTTCCTCGCACGTCTGATACATTCTCCCGTATCGCCGTGTTTTTGCGCACCTGTCGTAATTTCCCCTATATCGCCGTGTTCTCGCACATCCCTTAACCTTCCCCTATATCAGTTTGTTTTCGCGCACGTCCCATAGATTCCCCTATATCGCTGTGCTTTCGCGCAGCTCTCTTAACTTCCCCTACATCGCCCTGTTTTTGCGCACATCCCAGAGCTTCCATTATATTGCCCCGTTTTTGCGCACCTCTCATGTCTTCCCCTATTTCACTGTGTTTTTGCGCACCTCCCATAGCTTCCCCTATATCGATGTGTCTTCGTGCACCTCTCATACCTTCCCCTATATCGCCCTGTTTTCGCACACCTCCTATAATTTCCCCTGTATCGCTGTGTTTTCACGCACCTCTCATGGCTTCCCCAATATCGCCGTGTATTCGCGCTCGTCTCATACCGTCCCCTATATCGCTGTGTTTTCGTGCACCTCTTATAATTTCCCCATATCGCCGTGTTCTCGCAGACCGCTCATACCTTCCCCTAAATCACTGTGTTTTCGCGCAGTTCCCATAGCGTTCCCTATATCGCTGTGTTTTCTCGCACCTCTGATGCATTCCCCTGTATCTCTGTGTTGTCGCGCACATCCCATAGCTTCCACTATATTGCCCTGTTTTTGCGCACCTCTCATGTCTTCCCCTATTTCACTGTGTGTTTGCGCACCTCCCATAGCATCCCCTATATCGCTGTGCCTTCGCCCATCTCTCATAACTTCCCCTATATCGCCCTGTTTTCGTGCACCTTCCATACCTTCCCCCATATCGCTGTGTTTTCGTGCACCTCTCATACCTCCCCCTATATCGCTGTGTTTTCACGCACCTCTCATAACTTCTCCTATATCGCTGTCTTTTCGCGCACATCCCATAGCTTCACCTTTATCGCTGTGTTATTGCTCACCTCTCATAGATTCCCCTATATCGCCATGTTTTTGCTCACCTCTCATAGCTTCCCCTGTATCACCGTGTTTTCACGCACCTCTCATGTCTTCACCTAGATCGCTATGTTTTCGCTCTTCTCATTAATTCCCCTATATCGCTGTGTTTTCTCGCACATCTGATATATTCTCCTGTATCGCCGTGTTTTCGCGCACCTCTCTTAATTTCGCCTATATCGCCGTGTTCTCGCACACCTCTCATACCATCCCCTATATCACTGTTTTCGCGCACGTCCCATAGCTTCCACTACATTGCCCTGTTTTCGCGCAGCTCTCATGTCTTCCCCTACATCGCTGTGTTTTCTCACACCTCCGATGCATTCCCCTATAACGCCAAGATTTCGCGGACCTCTCCTACTTTCCCCTATATCGCCGTGTTCTCGCGCAGCTCGCATACCTTCCCCTATATCACTGTGTTTTCATGCACGTCCCATGGAGTCCCCTATATTGCTGTGTTTCGCGCAGCTCTCATACCTTCCCCTATATCGCCCTGTTTTCATGCACATCCCATAGCTCTTACTACATTGCCCTGTTTTCGTGCACCTCTCATGTCTCCTCTACATCGCTGTGTTTTTGCTTCTCTCATAACATCCCCTATATCGCTGTGTTTTCTCGCACCTCTCATACTTTCCCCTATATCGCCGTGTTTTCACGCATCTCTCATTTCTTCCCTGATATCTCCGTGTTTTCATGCACATCTCATACCGTCTCCTATATCACTGTGCCTTCGCGCACCTCTCATACCTTCCCCTATATCGCTGTGTTTTGGTGCACCTCTCATACCTTCACACCTTCCCCTATATCGCTGTGTTTTCACTCACCTCTCATAACTTCTCATATATCGCCGTGTTTTCGCGGATCTCTCATAATTTCCCCTATATAGCCATGTTCTTGCACACCTCTCATGCCTTCCACTATATCACTGTGTTTTCACGCACGTCCCATAGCATCCCCTGTATCGCTGAGTTTTCGGGCACCTCTCATACCTTTCCCTGCATCGCCATGTTTTCGCGCATATCCCATAGCTTCCACTTATAGCCCTGTTTATGAGCACTCTCATGTCTTCCCCTATATCACTGTGTTTTCGCGCACCTCCCATACCTTCCTCTAAATCGCTGTGTTTTCGTGTACCTCTCATACCTCCCCTTATATCGCTGTGTTTTCACGCACCTCTCATAACTTCTCATGTATTATTGTATTTTTGCGCACCTCTCAAAACTTCCCCAATATTGCCGTGTTTTTATGCACATCTCATAACGTCCCCTATATCGCTGTGTATTCGCCCAACTCCCATAGCATCCCCTATATCGCTGTGCCTTCGCGCACCTCTCATACCTTCCCCTATATTGCCCTGTTTTCGCACACATCCCATACCTTCTACTATATTGCCATGTTTTCACGCACCTCTCATAACTTCTCCTATATCGCTGTAGTTTTGCGCACCTCTCATACCTTCCCCTATAACGCCGTGTTTTCAATCAGATCTCATAATGTCCCCCATATTGCTGTGTATTCGCGCACCTTCCATACCTTCCCCTATATCGTCCTGTTTTCGCACACCTCCCATACCTTCCCTTTTATCGTTGTGTTTTCGTGCACCTCTCATACCTTCCCCTATATTGCTGTGTTTTCGCGCATTTCTCATAGCTTCCCCAATATTGCCGTGTATTCATGCACATCTCATACCGTCCCTTATATCGCTGTGCTTTCGCGCACCTCCCATAGCAATGCCCACGTCGCTGTGTTTTCGCGCACCTCTCATACCTTCACCTATATCGCTGTGTTTTCACTCACTTCTCATAAATTCTCATATATCGCTGTGTTTTCGCGGACCTCTCATAATTTCCCCTATATAGCCATGTTCTTGCACACCTCTCATAACTTCCACTATATCACTGTGTTTTCACGTACGTCCCATAGCACCCCCTGTATCGCTGTGTTTTCGGGCACCTCTCATACCTTTCCCTGTATCGCCATGTTTTCGCGCATTTCCCATAGCTTCCACTATATAGCCCTGTTTTCGAGCACTCTCATGTCTTCCCCTATATCACTGTTTTTTCGCGCACCTCCCATACCTTCCTCTATATCGCTGTGTTTTCGTGCACCTCTCATACCTTCCCCTATATCGCTGTGTTTTCAAGCACCTCTCATAACTTCTCCTATATCGCTGTATTTTTGCGCACCTCTCATACCTTCCCCTATATCGCCTTGTTTTCAGTCACATCTCATAACGTCCCCCATATTGCTGTGTATTCGCACACCTCCCATAGAATCCCCTATATCGCTGTGCCTTCGCGCACATCTCATACCTTCCCCTATATCGTCCTGTTTTCGCGCACCTCCCATACCTTCCCTTTTATCGTTGTGTTTTCGTGCACCTCTCATACCTTCCCCTATATTGCTGTGTTTTCGCGCATCTCTCATGGCTTCCCCAATATTGCCTTGTATTCATGCACATCTCATACCGTCCCTTATATCGCTGTGCTTTCGCGCACCTCCCATACCTTCCTCTAAATCGCTGTGTTTTCGTGCACCTCTCATACCTTCCCCTATATCGCCCTGTTTTCGCACACATCCCATAGCTTCCACTATATTGCCCTGTTTTCGCGCACCTCTCATGCCTTCCCCTATTTCGCTCTGTTTTCGCTCCTCTCATAACGTCCCCTATATCGCTGTGTTTTCTTGCACCTCTGATGCATTCCCCTGTATCGCCGTGTTTTTGCGCACCTCTCATACTTTTCCCTATTATGCCGTGTTTTTGCGCATCTCTCATGGCATCCCCGATATCGCCGTGTTTCATGCATATTTCATACATTCCCCTATATCGCTGTGTTTTCGCGCAGCTCCCATAGCTTCCGCTACATTGCTGTGTTTTCGCGCACCTCTCATGCCTTCACCTATATCGCTGTCTTTTCACACCCTGATATAGCTTCACCATTCTCGCTGTGTTTTTGCTCACCTCTCATACCTTCCCCTATATCGCTGTGTTTTCGCTGCTCTCATAACTTCCCCTATATCACTGTGTTTTCTCGCACCTCTGATGCATTCCCCTGTATTGCGATGTTTTCGCGCACCTCTTATACCTTCCCCAATATCGTCCTGTTTTCGCGCACCTCCCATACCTTCCCCTATATCGCTGTGCTTTTGTGCACCTCTCGTACATTCCCCATATCACCTCTCATAACTTCCACTATATCGCTGTGTTTTTGAACACCTCTCATACCTTACCCTATGATGCTGTGTTTTCGCGCGGCTCTCATGGAATCCCCAATATCGCCATGTATTCATGCACATCTCATACCGTCCCCTATATCACTGTGTTTTCTCGCACCACTGATGGCTTCCCCGATATTGCCGTGTATTCATGCACATCTCATACCGTCCCGTATATCGCTGTGTTTTTGTGCACCTCTCATACCTTCCCCTATATCGCTGTGTTTTCACGCACCTCTCTTAACTTCCCCTATATCGCCGTGTTTTTGCGCACCTCTCATAACTTACCCTATATCGCCGTGTTGTTATGCACATCTAATAACGTCCTCTATATCGCTGTGTATTCGCGCACCTCCCATAGCATCCCTTATATCGCTGTGCCTTCGTGCACCTCTCATACCTTCCCAAATATCGCCCTGTTTTCGCGCACCTCCCATTCCTTCACCTATATCGCTGTTTTCGTGCACCTCTCATACCTTCTCCTATATCGCTGCGCCTTCGCGCACCTCTCATGCATTCCCGTACATCGCCCTGTTTTCGCGCACCTCCCATACCTTCCCCGATATCGCTGTATTTTCGTGCTCGTCTCCTACGTTCCCCTATATTGCTGTGTTTTCACGCACCTCTCTTAAATTCTCCTATATCGCTGTGTTTTCAAGCACCTCTCATGTCTTCCCCAATATCGCCGTGTATTCATGCACATCTCATACCGTCCCCTATATTGCTGTGTTTTCACGCACCTCCCATAGCTTCGCCTACATCGCTGTTTTCACGCACATCCCATAGCTTCACCTTGATCGCTGTGTTATTGCTCACCCTTCATAGCTTACCCTATATCGCCGTGTTTTCGCGCACCTCGCATGTCTTCACCTATATCGCTATGCTTTCGCTCCTATCATTACTTCCCCTATATCGCTGTGTTTTCTCGCACCTCTGATACATTCTCCTGTATTGCCATGTTTTCGCGCACCTCTTACGATTTCCCCTATATCGCTGTGTTCTCGCACACCTCTCATACCTTCCCCTATATCACTGTTTTTTTGCGTATGTCCCATAGCGTCCCCTATATCACTGTGCTTTCGCGCACCTCTCATACCTTCCCAAATATCGCCCTGTTTTCGCTCACCTCCCATTCCTTCACCTATATCGCTGTTTTCGTGCACCTCTCATGCATTTCCGTATACCGCTGTGTTTTTGCACACCTCTCATACCTTCCCCTATATCACTGCGTTTTCACGCAGCTCTCATACCTTCCCCTATATCGCTGTGTTTTCGCACACCTCTCATGGCTTCCCCAATATCGCCGTGTATTCATGCACATCTCATACCGTCCCCTATATTGCTGTGTTTTCACGCACCTCCCATAGCTTCGCCTGCATCGCTGTCTTCGTGCACATCCCATAGCTTCACCTTGATCGCTGTGTTATTGCTCACCTCTCATAGCTTACCCTATATCGCCGTGTTTTCGCGCACCTCGCATGTCTTCACCTATATCGCTATGCTTTCGCTCCTATCATTACTTCCCCTATATCGCTGTGTTTTCTCGCACCTCTGATACATTCTCCTGTATTGCCATGTTTTCGCGCACCTCTTACGATTTCCCCTATATCGCTGTGTTCTCGCACACCTCTCATACCTTCCCCTATATCACTGTTTTTTTGCGTATGTCCCATAGCGTCCCCTATATCACTGTGCTTTCGCGCACCTCTCATACCTTCCCAAATATCGCCCTGTTTTCGCTCACCTCCCATTCCTTCACCTATATCGCTGTTTTCGTGCACCTCTCATGCATTTCCGTATACCGCTGTGTTTTTGCACACCTCTCATACCTTCCCCTATATCACTGCGTTTTCACGCAGCTCTCATACCTTCCCCTATATCGCTGTGTTTTCGCACACCTCTCATGGCTTCCCGAATATCGCCGTGTATTCATGCACATCTCATACCTTCCCCTATATCGCTGTGCTTTCGCGCACCTCCCATAGCTTTGCCTACATCGCTGTTTTCGCGCACCTCTCATACCTTCCCCTATATCAATGTATTTTTGCGCACATCTCATACCTTTCCCTATATTGATGTGTTTTCATGCACATCTCATGACGTCCCCTATATACCTCTGTATTTGCGCACCTCCCATACCTTCCCCGATATCGCTGTGTTTTTGTGCTCCTCTCATACCTTCCCCTATATTGCTGTGTTTTCATGCACCTCTCTTAACTTCTCCTATATCGCTGTGTTTTTTGCACACCTCTCATACCTTCCCCTATATCGCTGTGTTTTCAGGCACCTCTCATGGCTTACCCAATATCGCCATGTATTCATGCACATCTCATACCGTCCCCTATATCGCTGTGTTTTCGCGCACCTCCCATAGCTTCGCCTACATTGCTGTTTTCGCGCACCTCCCATAGCTTCACCTTCATCGCTGTGTTATTGCTCACCTCTCATAGCTTACCCTATATCGCCGTGTTTTCGCGCATCTCGCATGTCTTCACGTATATCACTATGTTTTCGCTCCTATCATTACTCCCCCTATATCGCTGTGTTTTCTCGCACCTCTGATAGATTCTCCTGTATTGCCATGTTTTCGCGCATCTCTTACAATTTCCCCTGTATCGCCGTGTTCTCGCACACCTCTCATACCTTCCCCTGTATCACTGTTTTTTTGCGCATGTCCCATAGCGTCCCCTATATCGCTGTGTTTTCTCGCACCTCTGATACTTTCCCCTGTATCGCCGTGGTTTCACGCACATCCCATAGGTTCCACTATATTGCCCTGTTTTTGCGCACCTCTCATGTCTTCCCCAATATCACGGTGTTTTCGCGCACCTCTCATAGCATCCCCTATATCGCTGTCCTTCGCGCACATCTCATAACTTCCCCTATATCGCCCTGTTTTCATGCACCTCCCATACCTTCCCCAATATCGCTGTGTTTTCGTGCACCTCTCATACCTTCCCTTATATCGCTGTGTTTTCACGCACCTCTCATAACTTCTCCTAATTCGCTGTATTTTTGCGCAGATCTTATACCTTCCCCTATATTGCCGTGTTTTCATGCACATCTCATAACGTCCCCTATATCGCTGTGTATTTGCGCACCTCCCATAGCATCCCTTGTATGGCTGTGACTTCGCGCACCTCTCATACCTTCCCCTATATCGCCCTGTTTTCGCGCACCTTCCATATCTTCCCCAAAATCGCTGTGTTTTCATGCACCTCTCATACCTCCCTCTATATCGCTGTGTTTTCACGCACCTCTCATAATTTCTCCTATATCGCCGTATTTTTGCACACCTCTCATGGCTTCCCCAATATCGCCGTGTTTTAATGCACATCTCTTAACGTCCCATATATCGCTGTGTATTCACGCACCTCCCATAGCATCCCCTATATTGCTGTGCCTTTGCGCACCTCTCATAACTTCCCCTATATCGCCCTGTTTTCGCGCACCTTCCATACCTTCCCCCATAACGCTGTGTTTTCACGCACCTCTCACAACTTCTCCTATATTGCTGTCTTTTCGCGCACATCCCATAGCTTCACCTTTATCGCTGTGTTATTGCTCACCTCTCATAGATTCCCCTATATCGCCGTGTTTTCGCGCACCTCTCATGTCTTCACCTAGATCGCTATGTTTTCGCTCTTCTCATTAATTTCCGTATATCGCTGTGTTTTCTCGCACATCTGATATATTCTCCTGTATCACCGTGTTTTCGCGCACCTCTCATAATTTCGCCTATATTGCCGTGTTCTCGCACACCTCTAATACCATCCCCTATATCACTGTGTTTTCGCGCACGTCCCATAGCTTCCACTACATTGCCCTGTTTTCGCGCAGCTCTCATGTCTTCCCTTACATCGCTGTGTTTTCTCACACCTCTGATGCATTCCTCTATAACGCCAAGATTTCACGGACCTCTCCTACTTTCCCCTATATCGCCGTGTTCTCGCGCAGCTCGCTTACCTTCCCCTACATCACTGTGTTTTCACGCACGTCCCATGGAGTCCCCTATATTGCTGTGTTTTCGCGCAGCTCTCATACCTTCCCCTATATCGCCCTGTTTTCATGCACATCCCATAGTTCTCACTACATTGCCCTATTTTCGTGCACCTCTCATGTCTCCCCTACATTGCTGTGTTTTTGCTTCTCTCATAACTTCCCCGATATCATTGTGTTTTATCGCACCTCTGATGCATTCCCCTGTATCGCCGTGTTTTTGCGCACCTCTCATACTTTCCCCTATATCGCCGTGTTTTCACGCATCTCTCATTTCTTCCCCGATATCTCCGTGTTTTCATGCACATCTCATACCGTCCCCTATATCACTGTGCCTTCGCGCTCCTCTCATACCTTCCCTTATATCGCTGTGTTTTCGTGCACCTCTCATACCTTCACACCTTCCCCTACATCGCTGTGCTTTCACTCACCTCTCATAAGTTCTCATCTATCGCCGTGTTTTCGGGGACCTCTCATAATTTTCCCAATATAGCCATGTTCTTGCACACCTCTCATACCTTCCACTATATCATTGTGTTTTCGCGCACGTCCCATAGCATCCCCTGTATCGCTGTGTTTTCGGGCACCTCTCATATCTTTCCCTGTATCGCCATGTGTTCGCGCATATCCCATAGCTTCCACTTATAGCCCTGTTTTCGAGCACTCTCATGTCTTCCCCTATATCACTGTGTTTTCGCGCACCTCCCATACCTTCCTATATATCGCTGTGTTTTCGTGCACCTCTCATACCTTCTCCTATATCGCCGTGTTTTCAATCACATCTCATAATGTCCCCCATATTGCTGTGTATTCACGCACCTCCCATAGAATCCCCTATATCGCTGTGCCTTCGCGCACATCTCATACCTTCCCCTATATCGTCCTGGTTTCGCACACCTCCCATACCTTCCCTTTTATCGTTGTGTTTTCGTGCACCTCTCATACCTTCCCCTATATTGCTGTGTTTTCGCGCATCTCTCATGACTTCCCCAATATTGCCGTGTATTCATGCACATCTCATACCGTCCCTTATATCGCTGTGCTTTCGCGCACCTCCCATAGCTATGCCCACGTCGCTGTGTTTTCGCGCACCTCTCATACCTTCACCTATATCGCTGTGTTTTCACTCACTTCTCATAACTTCTCATATATCGCCGTGTTTTCGCGGACCTCTCATAATTTCCCCTATATAACCATTTTCTTGCACACCTCTCATGACTTCCCCTATGTCACTGTGTTTTCGCGCACCTCTCATACCTTCCTCTATATCGCTGTGTTTTCGTGCACCTCTCATACCTTCCCCTATATCGCTGTGTTTTCACGCACCTCTCATAACTTCTCCTATATCGTTGTATTTTTGCGCACCTCTCATACCTTCCCCGATATCGCCGTGTTTTCAATCACATCTCATAACTTCCCCCATATTGCTGTGTATTCGCGCACCTCCCATACATTCCCCTATATCGCTGTCTTTTTGCGCACATCCCATAGCTTCATCTTTATCGCTGTGTTTTTGCTCACCTCTCATAGCGTCCCCTGTATCGCTGTGTTTTCGCGCACCTCTCATACCTTCCCTTATATTGCTGTGTTTTCGCGCACCTCTCATACATTCCCTTATATCGCTTTGTTTTCACGCACCTCCCTTAACTTCCCCTATATCGCCGTGTTTTTGCGCACCTCTCATAACTTATCCTATATCGCCATGTTGTTATGCACATCTCATAACGTCCTCTATATCGCTGTGTATTCGCACACCTCCCATAGCATCCCTTATATCGCTGTGCCTTCACGTACCTCTCATACCTTCCCAAGTATCGCCCTGCTTTCGCGCACCTCCCATTCCTTCACCTATATTGCTGTTTTCGTGCACCTCTCATACCTTCTCCTGTATCGCTGTGCTTTCACGCACCTCGCTTAACTTCTCCTATATCGCTGTGTTTTTGCACACCTCTCATACCATCCCCTATATCGCTGTGTTTTCAGGCACCTCTCATGTCTTCCCCAATATCGCCCTGGATTCATGCACATCTCATACCGTCGCCTATATTGCTGTGTTTTCGCGCACCTCCCATAGCTTCGCCTACATCGCTGTTTTCGCGCACATCCCATAGCTTCACCTTGATCGCTGTGTTATTGCTCACCTCTCATAGTTTACCCTATATCGCCGTGTTTTCGCGCACCTCGCATGTCTTCACCTATATCGCTATGTTTTCGCTCCTATCATTAATTCCCCTATATCGCTGTGTTTTCACGCACCTCTGATAACTTCTCCTATATCACTGCATTTTTGTGCAGCTCTTATACCTTCCCCTGTATCGCCGTGGTTTCGCACACATCCCATAGGTTCTACTATATTGACCTGTTTTTGCGCACCTCTCATGTCTTCCCCTATATAACGGTGTTTTTGCGCACCTCCCATTGCATCCCCTATATCGCTGTGCCTTCGTGCACCTCTCATACGTTCCCCTATATCGCCCTGTTTCGCGCATCTCCTATACCTTCCCTAATATCACTGCGTTTTCATGCACATCTCATCACGTCCACTATATCGCTGTGTATTCACGCACCTCCCATAGCATCCCCTATATCGCTGTGCCTTGAGCACTTCTCATAACTTCCACTATACCGCTGTCTTTTCGCGCACATCCCATAGATTCACCTTTATCGCTGTGTTATTGCACACCTCTCATAGCTTCCCCTGTATCGCCGTGTTTTTGCTCACCTCTCATAGCTTCCCCTATATCGCCATGTTTTCGCGCACCTCTCATGTCTTCACCTAGATCACTATGTATTCCATCCTCTCAATACTTCCCCTATACCGCTGTGTTTTCTCGCAATTCTGATACATTCTCCCGTATCGCCGTGTTTTCGCACACCTGTCATAATTTCCCCTATATTGCCCTGTTTTCGCGCACCTCTCATGTATTCCACTAATTAGCTGTATTTTCTGGCACCTCTGATGCATTCCCCTGCAACGCCAAGTTTTCGCGCACCTCTCATACTTACCCCTATATCGCCCTGTTTTCGCGCACCTCCCATACCTTCCCCGATATCGCTGTGTTTTTGTGCTCCTCTCATACCTTCCCCTATATTGCTGTGTTTTCATGCACCTCTCTTAACTTCTCCTATATCGCTGTGTTTTTGCACACCTCTCATACATTCCCCTATATCGCTGTGTTTTCAGGCACCTCTCATGGCTTACCCAATATCGCCATGTATTCATGCACATCTCATACCGTCCCCTATATCGCTGTGTTTTCACGCACCTCCCATAGCTTCGCCTACATCGCTGTTTTCGCGCACCTCCCATAGCTTCACCTTTATCGCTGTGTTATTGCTCACCTCTCATAGCTTACCCTATATCGCCGTGTTTTCGCGCATCTCGCATGTCTTCACGTATATCACTATGTTTTCGCTCCTATCATTACTCCCCCTATATCGCTGTGTTTTCTCGCACCTCTGATACATTCTCCTGTATTGCCATGTTTTCGCGCATCTCTTACAATTTCCCCTGTATCGCCGTGTTCTCGCACACCTCTCATACCTTCCCCTGTATCACTGTTTTTTGCGCATGACCCATAGCGACCCCTATATCGCTGTGTTTTCTCGCACCTCTGATACTTTCCCCTGTATCGCCGTGGTTTCGCGCACATCCGATAGGTCCCACTATATTGCCCTGTTTTTGCGCACCTCTCATGTCTTCCCTATATCACGGTGTTTTCGCGCACCTCCCATAGCATCCCCTATATCGCTGTGCCTTCGTGCACCTCTCATACGTTCCCCTATATCGCCCTGTTTCGCGCATCTCCTATACCTTCCCTTATATCACTGCGTTTTCGTGCACCTTTCATACCTTCCCCTAAATCGCTGTGTTTTCGCACACCTCTCATAACTTCTCCTATATCGCTGTGTTTTTGTGCACCTCTCATACCTTCCCTAATATCACTGCGTTTTCATGCACATCTCATCACGTCCACTATATCGCTGTGTATTCACGCACCTCCCATAGCATCCCCTATATCGCTGTACCTTGAGCACCTCTCATAACTTCCACTATATCGCTGTCTTTTCGCGCACATCCCATAGATTCACCTTTATCGCTGTGTTATTGCTCACCTCTCATTGCTTCCCCTGTATCCCCGTGTTTTTGCTCACCTCTCATAGCTTCCCCTATATCGCCATGTTTTCGCGCACCTCTCATGTCTTCACCTAGATCACTATGTATTCCATCCTCTCAATACTTCCCCTATACCGCTGTGTTTTCTCGCAATTCTGATACATTCTCCCGTATCGCCGTGTTTTCGCACACCTGTCATAATTTCCCCTATATTGCCCTGTTTTCGCGCACCTCTCATGTATTCCACTAATTAGCTGTATTTTCTGGCACCTCTGATGCATTCCCCTGTAACGCCAAGTTTTCGCGCACCTCTCATACTTTCCCCTATATCGCACTGTTTTCGCACACCTCCCATACCTTCCCCGATATCGCTGTGTTTTTGTGCTCCTCTCATACCTTCCCCTATATTGCTGTGTTTTCATGCACCTCTCTTAACTTCTCCTATATCGCTGTGTTTTTGCACACCTCTCATACCTTCCCGTATATCGCTGTATTTTCTGGCAATTCTCATGGCTTCCCCAATATCGCCGTGTATTCATGCACATCTCATACCGTCCCCTATATCGCTGTGTTTTCGCGCACCTCCCATTGCTTCGCCTACATCGCTGTTTTCGCGCACATCCCATAGCTTCACCTTGATCGCTGTGTTATTGCTCACCTCTCATAGCTTACCCCATATCGCCGTGTTTTAGCGCACCTTGCATGTCTTCACATATATCGCTATGTTTTCGCTCCTATCATTACTTCCCCTATATCGCTGTGTTTTCTCGCACCTCTGATAAATTCTCCTGTATTGCCATGTTTTCGCGCACCTCTTACAATTTCCCCTATATCGCCGTGTTCTCGCACACCTCTCATACCTTCCCCTGTATCACTGTTTTTTTGCGCATGTCCCATAGCGTCCCCTATATCGCTGTGTTTGCTCGCACCTCTGATACATTCCCCTGTATCGCCGTGGTTTCGCCCACATCCCATAGGTTCCACTATATTGCCCTGTTTTTGCGCACCTCTCATGTCTTCCCCAATATCACGGTGTTTTCGCGCACCTCTCATAGCATCCCCTATATCGCTGTCCTTCGCGCACATCTCATAACTTCCCCTATATCGCCCTGTTTTCATGCACCTCCCATACCTTCCCCAATATCGCTGTGTTTTCGTGCACCTCTCATACCTTCCCTTATATCGCTGTGTTTTCACGCACCTCTCATAACTTCTCCTAATTCGCTGTATTTTTGCGCAGATCTTATACCTTCCCCTATATTGCCGTGTTTTCATGCACATCTCATAACGTCCCCTATATCGCTGTGTATTCGCGCACCTCCCATAGCATCCCTTGTATGGCTGTGACTTCGCGCACCTCTCATACCTTCCCCTATATCGCCCTGTTTTCGCGCACCTTCCATATCTTCCCCAAAATCGCTGTGTTTTCATGCACCTCTCATACCTCCCTCTATATCGCTGTGTTTTCACGCACCTCTCATAATTTCTCCTATATCGCCGTATTTTTGCACACCTCTCATGGCTTCCCCAATATCGCCGTGTTTTAATGCACATCTCTTAACGTCCCATATATCGCTGTGTATTCGCGCACCTGCCATAGCATCCCCTATATTGCTGTGCCTTCGCGCACCTCTCATAACTTCCCCTATATCGCCCTGTTTTCGCGCACCTTCCATACCTTCCCCCATAACGCTATGCCTTCGTGAACCTCTCATACCTTCCCCTATATCGCTGTGTTTTCACGCACCTCTCTTAACTTCTCCTATATCGCTGTGTTTTTGTGCACCTCTCATGGCTTGCCCAATATCGCCGTGTTTTCATGCACATCTCTTAACGTCCCCTATGTCGCTGTGTATTCGCGCACCTCCCATAGAGTACCCTATATCGCTGTGTTCTCGCACACCTCTCATACCTTCCTCACATCGCCCTGTTTTCGCGCACATTCCATAGCTTCCACTATATTGCCCTGTTTTCGCGCACCTCTCATGTCTTCCCCTACATCACTGTGTTTTCTCGCACTTCTGATGCATTCCCATGTAACGCCAAGTTTTCGCGCACCTCTCTTACTTTCCCCTATATCACCGTGTTTTCGCGTACCTCTCATAGCTTCCCCTATACACCGTGTTTTCATACACATCTCATATCGTCACCTATATCACTGTATTTTGGCGCACCTCCCATTGCTTCCCCTATATCGCTGTGCCTTCGTGCACCTCTCATACCTTCCCCTATATCGCCTTATTTTCGCACTCCTCCTATAATTTCCCCTGTATCGCTGTGTTTTCACGCACCTCTCATGGCTTCCCCAATATCGCCGTGTATTCGCGCTCGTCTCATACCGTCCCCTATATCGCTGTGTTTTCGTGCACCTCTTATAATTTCCCCATATCGCCGTGTTCTCGCAGACCTCTCATACCTTCCCCTAAATCACTGTGTTTTCGCGCAAGTCCCATAGCGTTCCCTATATCGCTGTGTTTTCTTGCACCTCTGATGCATTCCCCTGTATCTGCGTGTTGTCGCGCACATCCCATAGCTTCCACTATATTGCCCTGTTTTCGCGTACCTCTCATAGCTTCCCCTATACACCGTGTTTTCGTACACATCTCATACCGTCACCTATATCACTGTATTTTCGCGCACCTCCTATTGCTTCCCCTATATCGCTGTGCCTTCGTGCACCTCTCATACCTTCCCCTATATCGCCCTGTTTTCGCACTCCTCCTATAATTTCCCCTATATCATTGTGTTTTCACGCACCTCTCATGTCTTCACCTATATCGCTATGTTTTTGCTCCTGTCATTACTTCCATTATATCGCTGTGTTTTCTCACAGCTCTGATACATTCCCCTGTATCGCCGTGTTGTCACGCACCTCTCATAATTTCCCCTACATCGCTGTATTCTCGCACAGCTCTCATACCTTCCCCTATATCGCCCTGTTTTCGCACACCTCCCATTCCTTCCCCTGTATCGCTGTGTTTTAGTGCACATCTCATACCTTCCCCTATATTGCGCTGTTTTCGCGCAGCTCCCATACCTTCCCCATGTCGCTCTGTTTTCGATCCTCTCATAACGTCCCCTATATCGCTGTGTTTTCTTGCACCTCTGATGCATTCCCCTGTATCGCTGTGTTTTTGCGCACCTCTCATACTTTTAACTATATAGCCGTGTTTTTGCGCATCTCTCAATGCATCCCCGATATCGCCGTGTTTCATGCATATTTCATACATTCCCCTATATCGCTGTGTTTTCGCGCACCTCCCATATCTTCCGCTACATCGCTGTGTTTTCGCGCACCTCGCATGCCTTCACCTATATCGCTGTCTTTTCGCACCCTGATACAGCTTCACCTTTATCGCTGTGTTTTTGCGCACCTCTCATAGCTTCCACTATATCGTTGTGTTTTCGCGCACATCTCATGTCTTCCCCTATATCGCTGTGTTTTCGCTGCTCTCATAACTTCCCCTATATCGCTGTGTTTTCTCGCACCTCTGATGCATTCCCCTGTATTGCGATGTTTTCGCGCACCTCTCATACCTTCCCCAATATCGCCCTGTTTTCGCGCACCTCCCATGCCTTCCCCTATATCGCTGTGTTTTTGCACACCTCTCATACCTTCCCCTATAATGCTGTGTTTTCGCGCACCTCTCATGGAATCCCCAATATCACCATGTATTCATGCACATCTCATACCGTCCCCTATATCACTGTGTTTTCTCGCACCACTGATGGCTTCCCCGATATCGCTGTGTCTTCATGCACATCTCATACCGTCACCTATATCGCTGTGTTTTCGCGCACCTCTCATACCTTCCCCTATATCGCTGTGTTTTTGCGCACCTCTCATAACTTACCCTATATCGCCGTGTTGTTATGCACATCTCATAATGTCCTCTATATCGCTGTGTATTCGCACACCTCCCATAGCATCCCTTATATCGCTGTGCCTTCGCGCACCTCTCATACCTTCCCAAGTATCGCCCTGTTTTCGCGCACCTCCCATTCCTTCACCTATATCGCTGTTTTCGTGCACCTCTCATACCTTCTCCTATATCGCTGTGCCTTCGCGCACCTCTCATAACTTCCCCTATATCGCCCTGTTTTCGCGCACCTCCCATACCTTCCCCAATATCGCTGTGTTTTCGTGCACGTCTCATACCTTCCCTTATCTCGCTGTGCTTTCACGCACATCTCATAACTTCTCCAATATCACTGTATTTTTGTACAGCTCTTATACCTTCCCCTATATTGCCGTGTTTTCATGCACATCTCATAACGTCCCCTATATCACTGTGTATTCGCGCACCTCCCATAGCATCCCTTATATTGCTGTGCCTTCGCACACCTCTCATACCTTCCCCTATATCGCCCTGTTTTCGCACACCTTCCATACCTTCCCCTATATCGCTGTGTTTTCATGCACCTCTCATAATTTCTCCTGTATCGCCGTATTTTTACACACCTCTCATGGCTTCCCCAATATCGCCTTGTTTTCATGCACATCTCTTAACGTCCCATATATCGCTGTGTATTCGCACAACTGCCATAGCATCCCCTATATCGCTGTGCCTTCGCGCACCTCTCATACCTTCCGCTATGTCACCCTGTTTTCGCACACCTCCCATACCGTCCCCTATATCGCTGAATTTTCGCACACCTCTCATGGCTTTCCCAATATAGCCGTGCTTTCATGCACATCTCATAACGTCCCATATATCTCTGTGTATTCACGCACCTCCCTTAGCATCCCCTATATCGCTGTGCCTTCGCGCATCACTCATACCTTCCCCTATATCGCCCTGTTTCCCATGCACCTCCCATGACTTCGCCTACATCACTGTGTTTTTGCGCACCTCTCATATCTTCCACTATATCGCCGTGGTTTCGCGAACCTCTCATTTCTTCACCTATATCGCTGTGTTTCCGCTCCTCTCATTACTTCCACCATATCGCTCTGTGTTCTCGCACTTCTGATACAGTTCCCTGTATCAACGTGTTTTCGCGCACCTCTCATAATTTCACCTATATTGCCGTGCTCTCGCACACCTCTCATTTCTTCCCCTATATCACTGTGTTTTCGCGCATGTCCAATAGCGTCCCCTATATCGCTCTGTTTTCACGCACCTCTCATGTCTTCCCCTATATCACTGTGTTTTCGTGCATCTCCCATACCATCCCCTATATTGCTGTGTTTCGCACACGTCTCATACCTGTCCCTATATCGACCTGTTTTCGAGCACCTCTCATACCTCCCCTTATATCGCTGTGTTTTCACGCACCTCTCATAACTTCCCCTGTATTGCTGTATTTATGCGCACCTCTCATAACTTCCCCTATATTGCCGTGTTTTTATGCACATCTTATACCTTCCCCTATATTGCCGTGTTTTCATGCACATCTCATAACGTCCCCTATATCGCTGTGTATTCGCGCACATCCCATAGCATCCCTTATATTGCTGTGCCTTCGCGCACCTCTCATACCTTCCCCTATATCGCCCCGTTTTCATACACCTCTCATACCTCCACCTGTATCGCTGGTTTTCACACACCTCTCATAACTTCTCCTATATCGCTGTGTTTTTGAGCACCTCTCATACCTTCCCTAATATCATTGCGTTTTCATGCACATCTCATCACGTCCCCGATATCGCCGTGTTTTCGTGCACCTCTCTTACCTCCCCCTATATCGCTGTGCTTGCGGACCTCTCATACCTTCCCCTATATCGCTGTGTTTTCGCGCACATCTCATAATTTGTCCTTATCCCCGTATTTTTGCGCACCTCTCATGGCTTCCTCAATATCGCCGTGTTTTCACGCACATCTCTTAACATCCCATATATCGCTGTGTATTCGCGCACCTGCCATAGCATCCCCTATATCGCTGTGCCTTAGCGCACCGCTCCTACCTTCCCCTATATCGCCGTGTTTACGCGCACCTCTCATACCTGCCCCTATATCGCCATGTTTTTATGCACATCTCATACCGTCTCCTATATCGCTGGGTTATTGCGCACCTCCCATAGCATCCCCTATATCGCTGTGCCTTCGTGCACCTCTCATACCTTCCTCTATATCGCCCTGTTTTCGCGCATCTCCTATACCTTCCCTTATATCACTGCGTTTTTGTGCACCTTTAATACCTTCCCCTATATCGCTGTGTTTTCGCACACCTCTCATAACTTCTCCTATATCGCTGTGTTTTTGTGCACCTCTCATACCTTCCCTAATATCACTGCGTTTTCATGCACATCTCATCACGTCCCCTATATCTCTGTGTATTCACGCACATCCCATAGCATCCCCTATATCGCTGTGCCTTGCGCACCACTCATACCTTTCCCTATATCGCCCTGTTTACCACGCACCTCCCATGGAATCGCCTACATCGTTGTGTTTTTGTGCACCTTTCATACCTTCCCCTATATCGCCCTGTTTTTGCGCACATCCCATAACTTCACCTTTATCACTGTGTTATTGCTAACCTCTCATAGCTTCCCCTATATCGCCGTGTTTTCGCGCACCTCTCATGTCTTCACCTATATCGCTGTGTTTCTGCACCTCTCATTACTTCCACTATATCACTCTGTGTTCTCGCACTTCTGATACAGTTCCCTGTATCAACGTGTTTTCGCGCACCTCTCACAATTTCACCTATATCGTCCTGTTCTCGCACACCTCTCATATCTTCCCCTATATCACTGTTTTTTTGCGCATGTCCCATAGCGTCCCCTACATCGCTGTGTTTTCTCGCCCCTCTGATACATTCCCCTGTATCGTTGTGGTTTCGCGCACATCCCTTGGTTTCCAGTATATTTCCCTGTTTTTGCGCACCTCTCATGTCTTCCCCTATATCACAGTGTTTTCGCGCACCTCTCATAGCATCCCCTATATCGCTATGCCTTCGCACACCTCTCATAACTTCCCCGAAATCGCCCTGTTTTCGCTCACCTCCCATACCTTCCCCAATATCGCTGTGTTTTCGTGCACCTCTCATACCTTCCCTTATCTCGCTGTGTTTTAACGCACCTCTCATAACTTCTCCTATATCACTGCATTTTTGTGCAGCTCTTATACCTTCCCCTATATTGCCGTCTTTTCATGCACATCTCATAGCGTCCCCTATATCGCTGTGTATTCGCGCACTTCCCATAGCATCCCTTATATTGCTGTGCCTTCGCGCACATCTCATACCTTCCCCTATAACGCCCTGTTTTCGCGCACCTTCAATACCTTCCCCTATATCGCTGTGTTTTCATGCGCCTCTCATACCTCCCCCTATATCGCCGTGTTTTCACGCATCTCTCATAATTTCTCCTATATCGCCGTATTTTTGCTCACCTCTCATGGCTTCCCCAATATCGCCGCATTTTCATGCACATCTCTTAACGTCCCATATATCGCTGTGTATTCGCGCAACTGCCATAGCATCCCCTATATCGCTGCGCATTCGTGCACCTCTCATACCTTCCCCTATATCGCCCTGTTTCCTGTGCACCTCCCATGGCTTCGCCTACATCGCTGCGTTTTTGCGCACCTCTCATACCTTCCCTTATATCGCTGTGTTTTCGCGCAACTCTCATTACTTCCCCTATATTGCTCTGTGTTCTCGCACTTCTGATACAGTTCCCTGTATCAACGTGTTTTCGCGCACCTCTCATAATTTCACCTATATCGCCGTGTTCTTGCACACCTCTCATATCTTCCCCTATATCACTGTATTTTCGCGCACATCCAATAGCGTCCCCTATATCGCTCTGTTTTCACGCACCTCTCATGTCTTCCCCTATATCACTGTGTTTTCGTGCATCTCCCATACCATCCCCTATATTGCTGTGTTTCGCACACGTATCATACCTTTCCCTATATCGCCCTGTTTCGAGGAGCTCCCATACCTTCCCCTATATCGCTGTGTCTTCGTGTACCTCTCATACGTCCGCTTATATCACTGTGTTTTCACGCACCTCTCATAACTTCCCCTGTATTGCTGTATTTTTGTGCACCTCTCATAACTTCCCCTATATTGCCGTGTTTTTATGCACATCTGATAACGTCCCCTATATCGCTGTGTATTCGCGCACCTCCCATAGCATCCCCTATATCGCTGTGCCTTCGCGCACCTCTCATACCTTCCCCTATATCGCTCTGTTTTCGCGCACATCCCATACCTTCCATTATATTGCCCTGTTTTCGCGCACCTCTCATGTCTTCCACTACATCGCTGTGTTTTCTGGCACCTCTGATGCATTCCCCTGTAACACCAAGTTTTCGCGCACCTCTCATACTTTCCCCTATATCGCCGTGTTTACGCGCACCTCTCATACCTGCCCCTATATCGCCATGTTTTTATGCACATCTCATACCGTCTCCTACATCGCTGTGTTTTTGCGCACCTCCCATAGCATCCCCTATATCGCTGTGCCTTCGTGCACCTCTCATAGCTTCCTCTATATCGCCCTGTTTTCGCGCACCTCCTATACCTTCCCTTATATCACTGCGTTTTCGTGCACCTCTCATACCTTCCCTTATATCGTTATGTTTTCACGCACCTCTCATAAATTCTCCTATATCGCTGTATTTTTGCGCAGTTCTTATACCTTCCCCTATATTGCCGTGTTTTCATCCACATCTCATAACGACCCCTATATCGCTGTGTATTCGCGCACCTCCCATAGCATCCCTTATATTGCTGTGCCTTTGCGCACATCTCATACCTTCCCGTATGTCGCCCTGCTTTCGCACACCTCCCATACCGTCCCCTATATCGCTGTATTTTTGCACACCTCTCATGGCTTCCCCAATATCGCCGTGGTTTCATGCACATCTCATAATGTCCCTATATCGCTTTGTATTCGCGCACCTCCCATAGCATCCCTTATATTGCTGTGCCTTCGCGCACCTCTCATACCTTCCCCTATATCGCCCTGTTTTCGCGCACCTTCCATACCTCCCCCTATATCGCTGTGTTTTCACGCACCGCTCATAATTTCTCCTTATCGCCGTATTTTTGCGCACCTCTCATGGCTTCCCCAATATCGCCGTGTTTTCACGCACATCTCTTAACGTCCCATATATCGCTGTGTATTCGCGCACCTGCCATAGCATCCCCTATATCGCTGTGCCTTAGCGCACCTCTCATACCATCCCCTATGTCGTCCTGTTTTTGCACACCTCCCATGGCATCCCCTATATCGTTGTGCCTTCGCGCACCGCTCATACCTTCCCCTATATCGCTCTGTTTACCACGCACCTCCCATGGCTTCGCCTACATCGTTGTGTTTTTGTGCACCTCTCATACTTTCCCCTATATCGCCCTGTTTTTGCGCACATCCCATAACTTCACCTTTATCACTGTGTTATTGCTTACCTCTCATACCTCCCCCTATATCGCCGTGTTTTCACGCATCTCTCATAATTTCTCCTATATCGCCGTATTTTTGCTCACCTCTCATGGCTTCCCCAATATCGCCGCATTTTCATGCACATCTCTTAACGTCCCATATATCGCTGCGTATTCGCGCAACTGCCATAGCATCCCCTATATCGCTGCGCCTTCGTGCACCTCTCATACCTTCCCCTATATCGCCCTGTTTCCCGTGCACCTCCCATGGCTTCGCCTACATCGCTGCGTTTTTGCGCACCTCTCATACCTTCCGTTATATCGCTGTGTTTTCGCGCAACTCTCATTACTTCCCCTATATTGCTCTGTGTTCTCGCACTTCTGATACAGTTCCCTGTATCAACGTGTTTTCGCGCACCTCTCATAATTTCACCTATATCGCCGTGTTCTTGCACACCTCTCATATCTTCCCCTATATCACTGTATTTTCGCGCACATCCAATAGTGTCCCCTATATCGCTCTGTTTTCACGCACCTCTCATGTCTTCCCCTATATCACTGTGTTTTCGTGCATCTCCCATACCATCCCCTATATTGCTGTGTTTCGCACACGTATCATACCTTTCCCTATATCGCCCTGTTTCGAGCAGCTCCCATACCTTCCCCTATATCGCTGTTATTTCGTGTACCTCTCATACGTCCCCTTATATCACTGTGTTTTCACGCACCTCTCATAACTTCCCCTGTATTGCTGTATTTTTGCGCACCTCTCATAACTTCCCCTATATTGCCGTGTTTTTATGCACATCTGATAACGTCCCCTATATCGCTGTGTATTCGCGCACCTCCCATAGCATCCCCTATATTGCTGTGCCTTCGCGCACCTCTCATACCTTCCCCTATATCGCCCTGTTTTCGCGCACATCCCATACCTTCCATTATATTGCACTGTTTTCACGCACCTCTCATAATTTGTCCTTATCCCCGTATTTTTGCGCACCTCTCATGGCTTCCTCAATATCGCCGTGTTTTCACGCACATCTCTTAACGTCCCATATATCGCTGTGTATTCGCGCACCTGCCATAGCATCCCCTATATCGCTGTGCCTTAGCGCACCTCTCATACCTTCCCCTATGTCGTCCTGTTTTCGCACACCTCCCATGGCATCCTCTATATCGCTGTGCCTTCGCGCACCGCTCCTACCTTCCCCTATATCGCCGTGTTTACCACGCACCTCCCATGGCTTCGCCTACATCTCTGTGTTTTTGTGCACCTCTCATACTTTCCCCTATATCGCCCTGTTTTTGCGCACATCACTTAACTTCACCTTTATCACTGTGTTATTGCTTACCTCTCATAGCTTCCCCTATATCGCCGTGTTTTCGCGCAGCTCTCATTTTTTCACCTATATCGCTGTGTTTCTGCACCTCTTATTACTTCCCCTATATCAATCTGTGTTTTCGCACTTCTGATACAGTTCCCTGTTTCAACGTGTTTTCGCGCACCTCTCATAATTTCCCCTGTATCGCCGTGTTCTCGCACACCTCTCATATCTTCTCCTATATCACTGTTTTTTTGCGCATGTCCCATAGCGTCCCCTATATCGCTGTGTTTTCTCGCCCCTCTGATACATTCCCCTGTATCGTTGTGGTTTCGCGCACATCCCTTGGGTTCCAGTATATTGCTCTGTTTTTGCGCACCTCTCATGTCTTCCCCTATATCTCCCTGTTTTCGCGCACCTCCCATACCTTCCCCAATATCGCTGTGTTTTCGTGCACCTCTCATACCTTCCCTTATCTCGCTGTGTTTTCACGCACCTCTGATAACTTCTCCTATATCACTGCATTTTTGTGCAGCTCTTATACCTTCCCCTATATTGCCGTGTTTTCATGCACATCTCATACCTTCCCCTATATCGCTGTGTTTTCGCACACCTCTCATAACTTCTCCTATATCGCTGTGTTTTTGTGCACCTCTCATACCTTCCCTAATATCACTGCGTTTTCATGCACATCTCATCACGTCCAGTATATCGCTGTGTATTCACGCACCTCCCATAGCATCCCCTGTACCGCTGTGCCTTGCGAACCTCTCAAAGCTTCCCCTATATCGCTGTCTTTTCGCGCACATCCCATAAATTCACCTTTATCGCTGTGTTATTGCTCACCTCTCATAGCTTCCCCTGTATCGCCGTGTTTTTGCTCACCTCACATGTCTTCACCTCGATCGCTATGTATTCGATCCTCTCAATACTTCCCCTATATCTCTGTGTTTTCTCGCACATCTGATACATTCTCCCGTATCGCCGTGTTTTCGCACACCTCTCATAATTTCCCCTATTTCGCCGTGTTCTCGCGCACCTCTCATAAATTCCCCTATGTTTTCCCCTGTGTTTTCGCGCACATCCCATTGCGTCCCCTATATTGCTGCGTTCTCGCACACCTCTCAAACCTTCCCCACATCGCCCTGTTTTCGCACACATTCCATAGCTTCCACTATATTGCCCTGTTTTCGCGCACCTCTCATGCATTCCACTACATAGCTGTGTTTTCTGGCACCTCTGATACATTCCCCTGTATTGCCAAGTTTTCGCGCACCTCTCATACTTTCCCCTATATCGCCGTATTTACGCGCACCTCTCATACCTCCCCCTATATCGCCATGTTTTTATGCACATCTCATACCGTCTCCTATATCGTTGTGTTTTTGCGCACCTCCCATAGCATCCCCTATATCGCTGTGCCTTCATGAACCTCTCATACCTTCCCCTATATTGCTGTGTTTTCACGCACCTCTCATAACTTCTCCTATATCGCTGTGTTTTTGCACACCTCTCATACCTTCCCCTGTATCGCTGTGTGTTCAGGCACCTCTCATGGCTTCCCCAAAATCGCCGTGTTTTCATGCACATCTCATTCCGTCCCCTATATCGCTGTGTTTTGGCGCACCTCCCATAGTTGACCTACATCGCTGTTTTCGCGCACATCCCATAGCTTCACCTTGATCACTCTGTTATTGCTCACCTCTCATAGCTTACCCTATATCGCCGTGTTTTCGCGCACCTCGCATGTCTTCACCTATATCGCTATGTTTTCGCTCCTATCATTAATTCCCCTATATCGCTGTGTTTTCTCGCACCTCTGATACATTCTCCTATATTGCCATGTTTTCGTGCACCTCTTACAATTTCCCATATAGCGCCGTGTTCTCGCACACCTCTCATACCTTCCCCTATATCACTGTTTTTTTGCGCATGTCCCATAGCGTCCCCTATATCGCTGTATTTTCTCGAACCTCTGATACATTCCCCTGTTTCGCCGTGATTTGGCGCACATCCCATAGGTTCCACTATATTGCCCTGTTTTTCCGCACCTCTCATGTCTTCCCCTATATCACGGTGTTTTCGCGCACCTCTCATAGCATACCCTATATCGCTGTGCCTTCGTGCACCTCTCATAAATTCCCCTATAGCGCCCTGATTTCGCGCACCTCCCATACCTTCCCCAATATCGCTGTGTTTTCACGCACCTCTCATAACTTCTCCTATATCACTGTATTTTTGCGCAGCTCTTATACCTTCCCCTATATTGCCGTGTTTTCATGCACATCTCATAACGTCCCCTATATCGCTGTGTATTCGCGCACATCCCATAGCATCTCTTATATTGCTGTGTCTTCGCGCACCTCTCATACCTTCCCCTATATCGCCCTGTTTTCGCGCACCTTCCATACCTATCCCTATATCACTGTGTTTTCATGCACCTCTCATACCTCCCCCTATATCGCTGTGTTTTCACACACCTCTCATAACTTCCCCTATATCGCTGTGTTTTTGTGCACCTCTCATACCTTCCCTAATATCACTGCGTTTTCATGCACATCTCATCACGTCCCCTATATCGCTGTGTTTTCGTGCACCTCTCATACCTCCCCCTATATCGCTGTGTTATTGCTCACCTCTCATAGCTTCCCCTATATCGCCGTGTTGTTATGCACATCTCATAACGTCCTCTGTATCGCTGTATATTCGCGCACCTCCCATAGCTTCCCTTATATCGCTGTGCTTTCGCGCACCTCTCATACCTTCCCAAATATCGCTCTGTTTTCGCGCACCTCCCATTCCTTCACCTGTATCGCTGTTTTCGTGCACCTCTCATGCATTCCCGTATACCGCTGTGTTTTTGCACACCTCTCATACCTTCCCCAATATCACCGTGATTTCACGCACCTCTTATAACCTCCCCTCTATCGTCCTGTTTTCGCTCTCCTCTCATATCTTCCCCTATATAACTGTGTTTTCACGCAGCTCTCATACCTTCCCCTATATCGCTGTGCTTTCGCACACCTCCCATAGCTTCGCCTACATCGCTGTTTTCGCGCACCTCTCATACCTTCCCCTATATAGATGTATTTTTGCGCACATCTCATACCTTTCCCTATATTGATGTGTTTTCATGCACATCTCATAACGTCCCCTATATCGCTCTGTTTTTCCGCACCTCCCATACCAACCCCTATGTCACTGTGCTTTCGCGCATCTCTCATGCATTTCCATATATCGCCCTGTTTTCACGCACCTCCCATACCTTCCCCGATATCGCAGTGTTTTCGTGCTCCTCTCATACATTCCCCTATATTGCTGTGTTTTCACGCACCTCTCTTAACTAATCCTATATCGCAGTGTTTTTTCACACCTCTCATACCTTCCCCTATATCGCTCGGTTTTCAGGCACCTCTCATGGCTTCCCCAATATCGCTGTGTATTCATGCACATCTCATACCGTCCCCTATATCGCTGTGTTTTGGCGCACCTCCCATAGATTCGCCTACATCGCTGTGTTCGCACACATCCCATAGTTTCACCTTGATCGCTGTATTATTGCTCACCTCTCATAGTTTACCCTATATCGCCGTGTTTTCGCGCACCTCGCATGTCTTCACCTATGTCGCTATGTTTTCGCTCCTATCATTACTTCCCCTATATCGCTGTGTTTTCTCGCACCTCTGATACATTCTCCTGTATTGCCATGTTATCGCGCACCTCTTACAATTTCCCCTATATCGCCGTGTTCTCGCACACCTCTCATACCTTCCCCTGTATCACTGTTTTTTTGCGCATGTCCCATAGCGTCCCCTATATCGCTGTGTTTTCTCGCACCTCTGATACATTCCCCTGTATCGCCGTGGTTTCGCGCACATCCCATAGGTTCCACTATATTGCACTGTTTTTGCGCACCTCTCATGTCTTCCCCTATATTACGGTTTTTTCGCGCACCTCTCATAGCATCCCCTGTATAGCTGTGCCTTCGCGCACCTCTCATAACTTCCCCTATATCGCCTTGTTTTCACGCACCTCCCATGCCTTCCCCAATATCGCCCTGTTTTCACGAACCTCCCATACCTTCCCCAATATCGCTGTGTTTTCACGCACCACTCATAACTTCTCCTAATTCACTGCATTTTTGCGCAGTTCTTATACCTTCCCCTATATTGCCGTGTTTTCATGCACATCTCATAACGTCCCCTATATCGCTGTGTATTCGCGCACCTCCTATAACATCCCTTGTATTGCTGTGCCTTCGCGCACCTCTCATACCTTCCCCTATATCGCCCTGTTTTCGCGCACCTTCCATACCTTCCAATATATCGCTGTGTTTTCATGCACCTCTCATACCTCCCTCTATATCGCTGTATTTTCGCACACCTCTCATGGCTTCTCCAATATCGCCGTGTTTTCATGCACATCTCATAATGTCCCCTATATCGCTTTGTATTCGCGCACGTCCCATAGCATCACTTATATTGCTGTGCCTTCGCGCACCTCTCATACCTTCCCCTATATCGCCCTGTTTTCGCGCACCTTCCATACCTCCCCCTATATCGCTGTGTTTTCACGCACCTCTCATAATTTGTCCTTATCCCCGTATTTTTGCGCACCTCTCATGGCTTCCTCAATATCGCCGTGTTTTCACGCACATCTCTTAACATCCCATATATCGCTGTGTATTCGCGCACCTGCCATAGCATCCCCTATATCGCTGTGCCTTAGCGCACCGCTCCTACCTTCCCCTATATCGCCGTGTTTACGCGCACCTCTCATACCTGCCCCTATATCGCCATGTTTTTATGCACGTCTCATACCGTCTCCTATATCGCTGGGTTATTGCGCACCTCCCATAGCATCCCCTATATCGCTGTGCCTTCGTGCACCTCTCATACCTTCCTCTATATCGCCCTGTTTTCGCGCATCTCCTATACCTTCCCTTATATCACTGCGTTTTTGTGCACCTTTAATACCTTCCCCTATATCGCTGTGTTTTCGCACACCTCTCATAACTTCTCCTATATCGCTGTGTTTTTGTGCACCTCTCATACCTTCCCTAATATCACTGCGTTTTCATGCACATCTCATCACGTCCCCTATATCTCTGTGTATTCACGCACATCCCATAGCATCCCCTATATCGCTGTGCCTTGCGCACCACTCATACCTTTCCCTATATCGCCCTGTTTACCACGCACCTCCCATGGAATCGCCTACATCGTTGTGTTTTTGTGCACCTCTCATACCTTCCCCTATATCGCCCTGTTTTTGCGCACATCCCATAACTTCACCTTTATCACTGTGTTATTGCTAACCTCTCATAGCTTCCCCTATATCGCCGTGTTTTCGCGCACCTCTCATGTCTTCACCTATATCGCTGTGTTTCTGCACCTCTCATTACTTCCACTATATCACTCTGTGTTCTCGCACTTCTGATACAGTTCCCTGTATCAACGTGTTTTCGCGCACCTCTCACAATTTCACCTATATCGTCCTGTTCTCGCACACCTCTCATATCTTCCCCTATATCACTGTTTTTTTGCGCATGTCCCATAGCGTCCCCTACATCGCTGTGTTTTCTCGCCCCTCTGATACATTCCCCTGTATCGTTGTGGTTTCGCGCACATCCCTTGGTTTCCAGTATATTTCCCTGTTTTTGCGCACCTCTCATGTCTTCCCCTATATCACAGTGTTTTCGCGCACCTCTCATAGCATCCCCTATATCGCTATGCCTTCGCACACCTCTCATAACTTCCCCGAAATCGCCCTGTTTTCGCTCACCTCCCATACCTTCCCCAATATCGCTGTGTTTTCGTGCACCTCTCATACCTTCCCTTATCTCGCTGTGTTTTAACGCACCTCTCATAACTTCTCCTATATCACTGCATTTTTGTGCAGCTCTTATACCTTCCCCTATATTGCCGTCTTTTCATGCACATCTCATAGCGTCCCCTATATCGCTGTGTATTCGCGCACTTCCCATAGCATCCCTTATATTGCTGTGCCTTCGCGCACATCTCATACCTTCCCCTATAACGCCCTGTTTTCGCGCACCTTCAATACCTTCCCCTATATCGCTGTGTTTTCATGCGCCTCTCATACCTCCCCCTATATCGCCGTGTTTTCACGCATCTCTCATAATTTCTCCTATATCGCCGTATTTTTGCTCACCTCTCATGGCTTCCCCAATATCGCCGCATTTTCATGCACATCTCTTAACGTCCCATATATCGCTGTGTATTCGCGCAACTGCCATAGCATCCCCTATATCGCTGCGCATTCGTGCACCTCTCATACCTTCCCCTATATCGCCCTGTTTCCTGTGCACCTCCCATGGCTTCGCCTACATCGCTGCGTTTTTGCGCACCTCTCATACCTTCCCTTATATCGCTGTGTTTTCGCGCAACTCTCATTACTTCCCCTATATTGCTCTGTGTTCTCGCACTTCTGATACAGTTCCCTGTATCAACGTGTTTTCGCGCACCTCTCATAATTTCACCTATATCGCCGTGTTCTTGCACACCTCTCATATCTTCCCCTATATCACTGTATTTTCGCGCACATCCAATAGCGTCCCCTATATCGCTCTGTTTTCACGCACCTCTCATGTCTTCCCCTATATCACTGTGTTTTCGTGCATCTCCCATACCATCCCCTATATTGCTGTGTTTCGCACACGTATCATACCTTTCCCTATATCGCCCTGTTTCGAGGAGCTCCCATACCTTCCCCTATATCGCTGTGTCTTCGTGTACCTCTCATACGTCCGCTTATATCACTGTGTTTTCACGCACCTCTCATAACTTCCCCTGTATTGCTGTATTTTTGTGCACCTCTCATAACTTCCCCTATATTGCCGTGTTTTTATGCACATCTGATAACGTCCCCTATATCGCTGTGTATTCGCGCACCTCCCATAGCATCCCCTATATCGCTGTGCCTTCGCGCACCTCTCATACCTTCCCCTATATCGCTCTGTTTTCGCGCACATCCCATACCTTCCATTATATTGCCCTGTTTTCGCGCACCTCTCATGTCTTCCACTACATCGCTGTGTTTTCTGGCACCTCTGATGCATTCCCCTGTAACACCAAGTTTTCGCGCACCTCTCATACTTTCCCCTATATCGCCGTGTTTACGCGCACCTCTCATACCTGCCCCTATATCGCCATGTTTTTATGCACATCTCATACCGTCTCCTACATCGCTGTGTTTTTGCGCACCTCCCATAGCATCCCCTATATCGCTGTGCCTTCGTGCACCTCTCATAGCTTCCTCTATATCGCCCTGTTTTCGCGCACCTCCTATACCTTCCCTTATATCACTGCGTTTTCGTGCACCTCTCATACCTTCCCTTATATCGTTATGTTTTCACGCACCTCTCATAAATTCTCCTATATCGCTGTATTTTTGCGCAGTTCTTATACCTTCCCCTATATTGCCGTGTTTTCATCCACATCTCATAACGACCCCTATATCGCTGTGTATTCGCGCACCTCCCATAGCATCCCTTATATTGCTGTGCCTTTGCGCACATCTCATACCTTCCCGTATGTCGCCCTGCTTTCGCACACCTCCCATACCGTCCCCTATATCGCTGTATTTTTGCACACCTCTCATGGCTTCCCCAATATCGCCGTGGTTTCATGCACATCTCATAATGTCCCTATATCGCTTTGTATTCGCGCACCTCCCATAGCATCCCTTATATTGCTGTGCCTTCGCGCACCTCTCATACCTTCCCCTATATCGCCCTGTTTTCGCGCACCTTCCATACCTCCCCCTATATCGCTGTGTTTTCACGCACCGCTCATAATTTCTCCTTATCGCCGTATTTTTGCGCACCTCTCATGGCTTCCCCAATATCGCCGTGTTTTCACGCACATCTCTTAACGTCCCATATATCGCTGTGTATTCGCGCACCTGCCATAGCATCCCCTATATCGCTGTGCCTTAGCGCACCTCTCATACCATCCCCTATGTCGTCCTGTTTTTGCACACCTCCCATGGCATCCCCTATATCGTTGTGCCTTCGCGCACCGCTCATACCTTCCCCTATATCGCTCTGTTTACCACGCACCTCCCATGGCTTCGCCTACATCGTTGTGTTTTTGTGCACCTCTCATACTTTCCCCTATATCGCCCTGTTTTTGCGCACATCCCATAACTTCACCTTTATCACTGTGTTATTGCTTACCTCTCATACCTCCCCCTATATCGCCGTGTTTTCACGCATCTCTCATAATTTCTCCTATATCGCCGTATTTTTGCTCACCTCTCATGGCTTCCCCAATATCGCCGCATTTTCATGCACATCTCTTAACGTCCCATATATCGCTGCGTATTCGCGCAACTGCCATAGCATCCCCTATATCGCTGCGCCTTCGTGCACCTCTCATACCTTCCCCTATATCGCCCTGTTTCCCGTGCACCTCCCATGGCTTCGCCTACATCGCTGCGTTTTTGCGCACCTCTCATACCTTCCGTTATATCGCTGTGTTTTCGCGCAACTCTCATTACTTCCCCTATATTGCTCTGTGTTCTCGCACTTCTGATACAGTTCCCTGTATCAACGTGTTTTCGCGCACCTCTCATAATTTCACCTATATCGCCGTGTTCTTGCACACCTCTCATATCTTCCCCTATATCACTGTATTTTCGCGCACATCCAATAGTGTCCCCTATATCGCTCTGTTTTCACGCACCTCTCATGTCTTCCCCTATATCACTGTGTTTTCGTGCATCTCCCATACCATCCCCTATATTGCTGTGTTTCGCACACGTATCATACCTTTCCCTATATCGCCCTGTTTCGAGCAGCTCCCATACCTTCCCCTATATCGCTGTTATTTCGTGTACCTCTCATACGTCCCCTTATATCACTGTGTTTTCACGCACCTCTCATAACTTCCCCTGTATTGCTGTATTTTTGCGCACCTCTCATAACTTCCCCTATATTGCCGTGTTTTTATGCACATCTGATAACGTCCCCTATATCGCTGTGTATTCGCGCACCTCCCATAGCATCCCCTATATCGCTGTGCCTTCGCGCACCTCTCATACCTTCCCCTATATCGCCCTGTTTTCGCGCACATCCCATACCTTCCATTATATTGCACTGTTTTCACGCACCTCTCATAATTTGTCCTTATCCCCGTATTTTTGCGCACCTCTCATGGCTTCCTCAATATCGCCGTGTTTTCACGCACATCTCTTAACGTCCCATATATCGCTGTGTATTCGCGCACCTGCCATAGCATCCCCTATATCGCTGTGCCTTAGCGCACCTCTCATACCTTCCCCTATGTCGTCCTGTTTTCGCACACCTCCCATGGCATCCTCTATATCGCTGTGCCTTCGCGCACCGCTCCTACCTTCCCCTATATCGCCGTGTTTACCACGCACCTCCCATGGCTTCGCCTACATCTCTGTGTTTTTGTGCACCTCTCATACTTTCCCCTATATCGCCCTGTTTTTGCGCACATCACTTAACTTCACCTTTATCACTGTGTTATTGCTTACATCTCATAGCTTCCCCTATATCGCCGTGTTTTCGCGCAGCTCTCATTTTTTCACCTATATCGCTGTGTTTCTGCACCTCTTATTACTTCCCCTATATCAATCTGTGTTTTCGCACTTCTGATACAGTTCCCTGTTTCAACGTGTTTTCGCGCACCTCTCATAATTTCCCCTGTATCGCCGTGTTCTCGCACACCTCTCATATCTTCTCCTATATCACTGTTTTTTTGCGCATGTCCCATAGCGTCCCCTATATCGCTGTGTTTTCTCGCCCCTCTGATACATTCCCCTGTATCGTTGTGGTTTCGCGCACATCCCTTGGGTTCCAGTATATTGCCCTGTTTTTGCGCACCTCTCATGTCTTCCCCTATATCTCCCTGTTTTCGCGCACCTCCCATACCTTCCCCAATATCGCTGTGTTTTCGTGCACCTCTCATACCTTCCCTTATCTCGCTGTGTTTTCACGCACCTCTGATAACTTCTCCTATATCACTGCATTTTTGTGCAGCTCTTATACCTTCCCCTGTATTGCCGTGTTTTCATGCACATCTCATACCTTCCCCTATATCGCTGTGTTTTCGCACACCTCTCATAACTTCTCCTATATCGCTGTGTTTTTGTGCACCTCTCATACCTTCCCTAATATCACTGCGTTTTCATGCACATCTCATCACGTCCAGTATATCGCTGTGTATTCACGCACCTCCCATAGCATCCCCTGTACCGCTGTGCCTTGCGAACCTCTCAAAGCTTCCCCTATATCGCTGTCTTTTCGCGCACATCCCATAAATTCACCTTTATCGCTGTGTTATTGCTCACCTCTCATAGCTTCCCCTGTATCGCCGTGTTTTTGCTCACCTCACATGTCTTCACCTCGATCGCTATGTATTCGATCCTCTCAATACTTCCCCTATATCTCTGTGTTTTCTCGCACATCTGATACATTCTCCCGTATCGCCGTGTTTTCGCACACCTCTCATAATTTCCCCTATTTCGCCGTGTTCTCGCGCACCTCTCATAAATTCCCCTATGTTTTCCCCTGTGTTTTCGCGCACATCCCATTGCGTCCCCTATATTGCTGCGTTCTCGCACACCTCTCAAACCTTCCCCACATCGCCCTGTTTTCGCACACATTCCATAGCTTCCACTATATTGCCCTGTTTTCGCGCACCTCTCATGCATTCCACTACATAGCTGTGTTTTCTGGCACCTCTGATGCATTCCCCTGTATTGCCAAGTTTTCGCGCACCTCTCATACTTTCCCCTATATCGCCGTATTTACGCGCACCTCTCATACCTCCCCCTATATCGCCATGTTTTTATGCACATCTCATACCGTCTCCTATATCGTTGTGTTTTTGCGCACCTCCCATAGCATCCCCTATATCGCTGTGCCTTCATGAACCTCTCATACCTTCCCCTATATTGCTGTGTTTTCACGCACCTCTCATAACTTCTCCTATATCGCTGTGTTTTTGCACACCTCTCATACCTTCCCCTGTATCGCTGTGTGTTCAGGCACCTCTCATGGCTTCCCCAAAATCGCCGTGTTTTCATGCACATCTCATTCCGTCCCCTATATCGCTGTGTTTTGGCGCACCTCCCATAGTTGACCTACATCGCTGTTTTCGCGCACATCCCATAGCTTCACCTTGATCACTCTGTTATTGCTCACCTCTCATAGCTTACCCTATATCGCCGTGTTTTCGCGCACCTCGCATGTCTTCACCTATATCGCTATGTTTTCGCTCCTATCATTAATTCCCCTATATCGCTGTGTTTTCTCGCACCTCTGATACATTCTCCTATATTGCCATGTTTTCGTGCACCTCTTACAATTTCCCATATAGCGCCGTGTTCTCGCACACCTCTCATACCTTCCCCTATATCACTGTTTTTTTGCGCATGTCCCATAGCGTCCCCTATATCGCTGTATTTTCTCGAACCTCTGATACATTCCCCTGTTTCGCCGTGATTTGGCGCACATCCCATAGGTTCCACTATATTGCCCTGTTTTTCCGCACCTCTCATGTCTTCCCCTATATCACGGTGTTTTCGCGCACCTCTCATAGCATACCCTATATCGCTGTGCCTTCGTGCACCTCTCATAAATTCCCCTATAGCGCCCTGATTTCGCGCACCTCCCATACCTTCCCCAATATCGCTGTGTTTTCGTGCACCTCTCATACCTTCCCTTATATCGCTGTGTTTTCACGCACCTCTCATAACTTCTCCTATATCACTGTATTTTTGCGCAGCTCTTATACCTTCCCCTATATTGCCGTGTTTTCATGCACATCTCATAACGTCCCCTATATCGCTGTGTATTCGCGCACATCCCATAGCATCTCTTATATTGCTGTGTCTTCGCGCACCTCTCATACCTTCCCCTATATCGCCCTGTTTTCGCGCACCTTCCATACCTATCCCTATATCACTGTGTTTTCATGCACCTCTCATACCTCCCCCTATATCGCTGTGTTTTCACACACCTCTCATAACTTCCCCTATATCGCTGTGTTTTTGTGCACCTCTCATACCTTCCCTAATATCACTGCGTTTTCATGCACATCTCATCACGTCCCCTATATCGCTGTGTTTTCGTGCACCTCTCATACCTCCCCCTATATCGCTGTGTTATTGCTCACCTCTCATAGCTTCCCCTATATCGCCGTGTTGTTATGCACATCTCATAACGTCCTCTGTATCGCTGTATATTCGCGCACCTCCCATAGCTTCCCTTATATCGCTGTGCTTTCGCGCACCTCTCATACCTTCCCAAATATCGCTCTGTTTTCGCGCACCTCCCATTCCTTCACCTGTATCGCTGTTTTCGTGCACCTCTCATGCATTCCCGTATACCGCTGTGTTTTTGCACACCTCTCATACCTTCCCCAATATCACCGTGATTTCACGCACCTCTTATAACCTCCCCTCTATCGTCCTGTTTTCGCGCTCCTCTCATATCTTCCCCTATATAACTGTGTTTTCACGCAGCTCTCATACCTTCCCCTATATCGCTGTGCTTTCGCACACCTCCCATAGCTTCGCCTACATCGCTGTTTTCGCGCACCTCTCATACCTTCCCCTATATAGATGTATTTTTGCGCACATCTCATACCTTTCCCTATATTGATGTGTTTTCATGCACATCTCATAACGTCCCCTATATCGCTCTGTTTTTCCGCACCTCCCATACCAACCCCTATGTCACTGTGCTTTCGCGCATCTCTCATGCATTCCCATATATCGCCCTGTTTTCACGCACCTCCCATACCTTCCCCGATATCGCAGTGTTTTCGTGCTCCTCTCATACATTCCCCTATATTGCTGTGTTTTCACGCACCTCTCTTAACTAATCCTATATCGCAGTGTTTTTTCACACCTCTCATACCTTCCCCTATATCGCTCGGTTTTCAGGCACCTCTCATGGCTTCCCCAATATCGCTGTGTATTCATGCACATCTCATACCGTCCCCTATATCGCTGTGTTTTGGCGCACCTCCCATAGATTCGCCTACATCGCTGTGTTCGCGCACATCCCATAGTTTCACCTTGATCGCTGTATTATTGCTCACCTCTCATAGTTTACCCTATATCGCCGTGTTTTCGCGCACCTCGCATGTCTTCACCTATGTCGCTATGTTTTCGCTCCTATCATTACTTCCCCTATATCGCTGTGTTTTCTCGCACCTCTGATACATTCTCCTGTATTGCCATGTTATCGCACACCTCTTACAATTTCCCCTATATCGCCGTGTTCTCGCACACCTCTCATACCTTCCCCTGTATCACTGTTTTTTTGCGCATGTCCCATAGCGTCCCCTATATCGCTGTGTTTTCTCGCACCTCTGATACATTCCCCTGTATCGCCGTGGTTTCGCGCACATCCCATAGGTTCCACTATATTGCACTGTTTTTGCGCACCTCTCATGTCTTCCCCTATATTACGGTTTTTTCGCGCACCTCTCATAGCATCCCCTGTATAGCTGTGCCTTCGCGCACCTCTCATAACTTCCCCTATATCGCCTTGTTTTCACGCACCTCCCATGCCTTCCCCAATATCGCCCTGTTTTCACGAACCTCCCATACCTTCCCCAATATCGCTGTGTTTTCACGCACCACTCATAACTTCTCCTAATTCACTGCATTTTTGCGCAGTTCTTATACCTTCCCCTATATTGCCGTGTTTTCATGCACATCTCATAACGTCCCCTATATCGCTGTGTATTCGCGCACCTCCTATAACATCCCTTGTATTGCTGTGCCTTCGCGCACCTCTCATACCTTCCCCTATATCGCCCTGTTTTCGCGCACCTTCCATACCTTCCAATATATCGCTGTGTTTTCATGCACCTCTCATACCTCCCTCTATATCGCTGTATTTTCGCACACCTCTCATGGCTTGCCCAATATCGCCGTGTTTTCATGCACATCTCATAAAATCTCCTATATCTCTGCGTATTCATGCACCTCCCATAGCATCCCCTACATCGCTGTGTTTTTGTGCACCTCTCATACTTTCCCCTATATCGCCCTGTTTTTGCGCACATCCCATAACTTCACCTTTATCACTGTGTTATTGCTTACCTGTCATAGCTTCCCCTATATCGCCGTGTTTTCGCGCACCTCTCATGTCTTCACCTATATCGTTGTGTTTCCGCTCCTCTCATTACTTCCCTAAATCACTCTGTGTTCTCGCACTTCTGATACATTTCCCGGTATCAACGTGTTTTCGCGCACCTCTCATAATTTCACCTATATCGCCCTGTTTTCGCACACCTCTCATATCTTCCCCTATATCACTGCTTTTTTTGCGCATGTCCCATAGCGTCCCCTATATCACTGTGTTTTCTCGCCCTTCTGATACATTCCCCTGTATCGTCGTGGTTTCGCGCACATCCCATAGGTTCCGGTATATTGCCCTGTTTTTGCTCACCTCTCATGGCTTCCCCAATATCGCTGCATTTTCATGCACATCTCTTAACGTCCCATATATCGCTGTGTATTCGCGCAACTGCCATAGCATCCCCTATATCGCTGCACCTTTGCGCACCTCTCATACATTCCCCTATATCACCCTGTTTCCCGTGCACCACCCATGGCTTCGCCTACATCGCTGCGTTTTTGCGCACCTCTCATATCTTCCCCTATATCGCCGTGTTTTCGCGCAACTCTCATTTCTTCACCTATATCGCTGTGTTACCGCTCCTCTCATTACTTCCCCTATATCGCTCTGTGTTCTCGCACTTCTGATACAGTTCCCTGTATCAACGTGTTTTCACGCACCTCTCATAATTTCACCTATATCGCCGTGTTCTCGCACACCTCTCATATCTTCCCCTATATCACTGTGTTTTCGCGCACATCCAATAGCGTCCCCTATATCGCTCAGTTTTCACGCACCTCTCATGTCTTCCGCTATATCACTGTGTTTTCGTGCATCTCCCATACCATCCCCTCTATTGCTGTGTTTCGCACACGTATCATACCTTTCCCTATATCGCCCTGTTTTCGAGCAGCTCCCATACCTTCCCCTATATCGCTGTGTCTTCGTGTACCTCTCATACCTCCCCTTATATCGCTGTGTTTTCATGCACCTCTCATAACTTCCCCTGTAATGCTGTATTTTTGCGCACCTCTCATACCTTCCCCTATATTGCCGTGTTTTTATGCACATCTCATAACGTCCCCTATATCACTGTGTTTTCGCGCACCTCCCATAGCATCCCCTATATCGCTGTGCCTTCGCGCACCTCTCCACCCTTCCCCTATATCGCCCAGTTTTCGCGCACATCCCATACCTTCCATTATATTGCCCTATTTTCACGCACCTCTCATGTCTTCCACTACATCGCTGTGTTTTCTGGCACCTCTGATTCATTCCCCTGTAACACCAAGTTTTCGCGCACCTCTCATACTTTCCCCTATATCGCCGTGTTTACGCGCACCTCTCATACCTGCCCCTATATCGCCATGTTTTTATGCACATCTCATACCGTCTCCTATATCGCTGTGTTATTGCGCACCTCCCATAGCATCCCCTATATCGCTGTGCCTTCGTGCACCTCTCATACCTTCCCCTATATCGCCCTGTTTTCGCGCGTCTCCTATACCTTCCCCTATATCGCTGTGTTTTCGCACACCTCTCATAACTTCTCCTATATCGCTGTGTTTTTGTGCACCTCTCATACCTTCCCTAATATCACTGCGTTTTCATGCACATCTCATCACGGCCCCTATATCTCTGTGTATTCACGCACATCCCATAGCATCCCCTATATCGCTGTGCCTTGCGCACCACTCATACCTTTCCCTATATCGCCCTGTTTACCATGCACCTCCCATGGCTTCGCCTACATCGCTGTGTTTTTGTGCACCTCTCATACCTTCCCCTATATCGCCCTGTGTTTGCGCACATCCCATAACTTCACCTTTATCACTGTGTTATTGCTTACCTCTCATAGCTTCCCCTATATCGCCGTGTTTTCGCGCACCTCTCATTTCTTCACCTATATCGCTGTGTTTCTGCACCTCTCATTACTTCCCCTATATCACTCTGTGTTCTAGCACTTCTGATACAGTTCCCTGTATCAACGTGTTTTCGCGCACCTCTCACAATTTCACCTATATCGTCCTGTTCTCGCACACCTCTCATATCTTCCCCTATATCACTGTTTTTTTGCGCATGTCCCATAGTGTCCCCTATATCGCTGTGTTTTCTCGCCCCTCTGATACATTCCCCTGTATCGTTGTGGTTTCGCGCACATCCCTTGGGTTCCAGTATATTTCCCTGTTTTTGCGCACCTCTCATGTCTTCCCCTATATCACAGTGTTTTCGCGCACCTCTCATAGCATCCCCTATATCGCTATGCCTTCGCACACCTCTCATAACTTCCCCGAAATTGCCCTGTTTTCGCTCACCTCCCATACCTTCCCCAATATCGCTGTGTTTTCGTGCACCTCTCATACCTTCCCTTATCTCGCTGTGTTTTAACGCACCTCTCATAACTTCTCCTATATCACTGCATTTTTGTGCAGCTCTTATACCTTCCCCTATATTGCCGTCTTTTCATGCACATCTCATAGCGTCCCCTATATCGCTGTGTATTCGCGCACTTCCCATAGCATCCCTTATATTGCTGTGCCTTCGCGCACATCACATACCTTCCCCTATATCGCCCTGTTTTCGCGCACCTTCAATACCTTCCCCTATATCGCTGTGTTTTCATGCACCTCTCATACCTCCCCCTATATCGCCGTGTTTTCACGCATCTCTCATAATTTCTCCTATATCGCCGTATTTTTGCTCACCTCTCATGGCTTCCCCAATATCGCCGCATTTTCATGCACATCTCTTAACGTCCCATATATCGCTGTGTATTTGCGCAACTGCCATAGCATCCCCTCTCTCGCTGCGCCTTTGCGCTCCTCTCATACCTTCCCCTATATCGCCCTGTTTCCCGTGCACCTCCCATGGCTTCGCCTACATCGCTGCGTTTTTGCGCACCTCTCATACCTTCCCTTATATCGCTGTGTTTTCGCGCAACTCTCATTACTTCCCCTATATTGCTCTGTGTTCTCGCACTTCTGATACAGTTCCCTGTATCAACGTGTTTTCGCGCACCTCTCATAATTTCACCTATATCGCCGTGTTCTTGCACACCTCTCATATCTTCCCCTATATCACTGTATTTTCGCGCACATCCAATAGCGTCCCCTATATCGCTCTGTTTTCACGCACCTCTCATGTCTTCCCCTATATCACTGTGTTTTCGTGCATCTCCCATACCATCCCCTATATTGCTGTGTTTCGCACACGTATCATACCTTTCCCTATATCGCCCTGTTTCGAGGAGCTCCCATACCTTCCCCTATATCGCTGTGTCTTCGTGTACCTCTCATACGTCCGCTTATATCACTGTGTTTTCACGCACCTCTCATAACTTCCCCTGTATTGCTGTATTTTTGTGCACCTCTCATAACTTCCCCTATATTGCCGTGTTTTTATGCACATCTGATAACGTCCCCTATATCGCTGTGTATTCGCGCACCTCGCATAGCATCCCCTATATCGCTGTGCCTTCGCGCACCTCTCATACCTTCCCCTATATCGCTCTGTTTTCGCGCACATCCCATACCTTCCATTATATTGCCCTGTTTTCGCGCACCTCTCATGTCTTCCACTACATCGCTGTGTTTTCTGGCACCTCTGATGTATTCCCCTGTAACACCAATTTTTCGCGCACCTCTCATACTTTCCCCTATATCGCCGTGTTTACGCGCACCTCTCATACCTGCCCCTATATCGCCATGTTTTTATGCACATCTCATTCCGTCTCCTACATCGCTGTGTTTTTGCGCACCTCCAATAGCATCCCCTATATCGCTGTGCCTTCGCGCACCTCTCATAACTTCCCCTATATCGCCCTGATTTCGCGCACCTCCCATACCTTCCCCAATATCGCTGTGTTTTCACGCACCTCTCATAACTTCTCCTATATCACTGTATTTTTGCGACACTCTTATACCTTCCCCTATATTGCCGTGTTTTCATGCACATCTCATAACGTCCCCTATATCGCTGTGTATTCGCGCACATCCCATAGCATCCCTTATATTGCTGTGCCTTCGCGCACCTCTCATACCTTCCCCTATATCGCCCCGTTTTCATGCCCCTCTCATACCTCCACCTGTATCGCTGTGTTTTCACACACCTCTCATAACTTCTCCTATATCGCTGTGTTTTTGAGCACCTCTCATACCTTCCCGAATATCACTGCGTTTTCATGCACATCTCATCACGTCCCCGATATCGCTGTGTTTTCGTGCACCTCTCTTACCTCCCCCTATATCGCTGTGCTTGCGGACCTCTCATACCTTCCCCTATATCGCTGTCTTTTCGCGCACATCTCATAGATTCACCTTTATCGCTGTGTTATTGCTCACCTCTCATAGCTTCCCCTATATCGTCGTGTTGTCATGCACATCTCATAAAGTCCTCTATATCGCTGTATATTCGCGCACCTCCCATAGCTTCCCTTATATCGCTCTGTTTTCGCGCACATCCCATACCTTCCATTATATTGCCCTGTTTTCGCGCACCTCTCATGTCTTCCACTACATCGCTGTGTTTTCTGGCACCTCTGATGCATTCCCCTGTAACACCAAGTTTTCGCGCACCTCTCATACTTTCCCCTATATCGCCGTGTTTACGCGCACCTCTCATACCTGCCCCTATATCGCCATGTTTTTATGCACATCTCATACCGTCTCCTACATCGCTATGTTTTTGCGCACCTCCCATAGCATCCCCTATATCGCTGTGCCTTCGTGCACCTCTCATACCTTCCTCTATATCGCCCTGTTTTCGCGCAACTCCTATACCTTCCCTTATATCACTGCGTTTTCGCGCACATCTTATACCTTCCCCTATATCGCTCTGTTTTCGCGCACATCCCATACCTTCCATTATATTGCCCTGTTTTCGCGCACCTCTGATGTCTTCCACTACATCGCTGTGTTTTCTGGCACCTCTGATGCATTCCCCTGTAACACCAAGTTTTCGCGCACCTCTCATAATTTCCCCTATATCGCCGTGTTTACGCTCACCTCTCATACCTGCCCCTATATCGCCATGTTTTTATGCACATCTCATACCGTCTCCTACATCGCTGTGTTTTTGCGCACCTCCCATAGCATCCCCTATATTGCTGTGCCTTCGTGCACCTCTCATACCTTCCTCTATATCGCCCTGTTTTCGCGCACCTCCTATACCTTCCCTTATATCACTGCGTTTTCGTGCACCTCTCATACCTTCCCTTATATCGTTATGTTTTCACGCACCTCTCATAAATTCTCCTATATCGCTGTATTTTTGCGCAGTTCTTATACCTTCTCCTATATTGCCGTGTTTTCATCCACATCTCATAACGACCCCTATATCGCTGTGTATTCGCGCACCTCCCATAGCATCCCTTATATTGCTGTGCCTTTGCGCACATCTCATACCTTCCCGTATGTCGCCCTGCTTTCGCACACCTCCCATACCGTCCCCTATATCGCTGTATTTTTGCACACCTCTCATGGCTTCCCCAATATCGCCGTGTTTTCATGCACATCTCATAATGTCCCTATATCGCTTTGTATTCGCGCACCTCCCATAGCATCCCTTATATTGCTGTGCCTTCGCGCACCTCTCATACCTTCCCCTATGTCGTCCTGTTTTTGCACACCTCCCATGGCATCCCCTATATCACTGTGCCTTCGCGCACCGCTCATACCTTCCCCTATATCGCTCTGTTTACCACGCACCTCCCATGGCTTCGCCTACATCGCTGTGTTTTTGTGCACCTCTCGTACTTTCCCCTATATCGACCTGTTTTTGCGCTCATCCCATAACTTCACCTTTATCACTGTGTCATTGCTTACCTCTCATAGCTTCCCCTATATCGCCGTGTTTTTGCGCACCTGTCATTTCTTCACCTATATCGCTGTGTTTCTGCACCTCTCATTACTTCCCCTATATCAATCTGTGTTCTCGCACTTCTGATACAGTTCCCTGTATCAATGTGTTTTCGCGCACCTCTCATAATTTCACCTATATCGCCCTGTTCTCGCACACCTCTCATATCTTCCCCTATATCACTGTTTTTTTGCGCATGTCCCATAGCGTCCCCTATATCGCTGTGTTTTCTCGCCCCTCTGATACATTCCCCTGTATCGTTGTGGTTTCGCGCACATCCCTTGGGTTCCAGTATATTTCCCTGTTTTTGCGCACCTCTCATGTCTTCCCCTATATCACAGTGTTTTCGCGCACCTCTCATAGCATCCCCTATATCGCTATGCCTTCGCACACCTCTCATAACTTCCCCTATATCGCCCTGTTTTCGCTCACCTCCCATACCTTCCCCAATATCGCTGTGTTTTCGTGCACCTCTCATACCTTCCCTTATCTCGCTGTGTTTTAACGCACCTCTCATAACTTCTCCTATATCACTGCATTTTTGTGCAGCTCTTATACCTTCCCCTATATTGCCGTGTTTTCATCCACATCTCATAACGACCCCTATATCGCTGTGTATTCGCGCACCTCCCATAGCATCCCTTATATTGCTGTTCCTTTGCGCACATCTCATACCTTCCCGTATGTCACCCTGCTTTCGCACACCTCCCATACCGTCCCCTATATCGCTGTATTTTCGCACACCTCTCATGGCTTCCCCAATATCGCCGTGTTTTCATGCACATCTCATAATGTCCCTATATCGCTTTGTATTCGCGCACCTCCCATGGCATCCCTTATATTGCTGTGCCTTCGCGCACCTCTCATACCTTCCCCTATATCGCTGTGTTTTCGCACACCTCTCATAACTTCTCCTATATCGCTGTGTTTTTGTGCACCTCTCATACCTTCCCTAATATCACTGCGTTTTCATGCACATCTCATCACGTTCCCTATATCTCTGTGTATTCACGCACCTCCCATAGCATCCCCTATACCGCTGTGCCTTGCGAACCTCTCATAACTTCCCCTATATCACTGTCTTTTCGCGCACATCCCATAGATTCACCTTTATCGCTGTGTTATTGCTCACCTCTCATAGTTTCCCCTGTATCGCCGTGTTTTTGCTCACCTCTCATGTCTTCACCTAGATCGCTATGTATTCGATCCTCTCAATACTTCCCCTATATCTCTGTGTTTTCTCGCACATCTGATACATTCTCCCGTATCGCCGTGTTTTTGCACACCTCTCATAATTTCCCCTATTTCGCCGTGTTCTCGCGCACCTCTCATAACTTTCCCGATGTTTTCCCCTGTGTTTTCGCGCACCTCCCATACCATCCCCTATATTGCTGTGCCTTCGCGCACCTCTCATACCTTTCCCTATATCGCCCTGTTTTCGAGCAGCTCCCATACCTTCCCTTATATCGCTGTGTCTTCGTGTACCTCTCATACGTCCCCTTATATCGCTGTGTTTTCACGCACCTCTCATAACTTCCCCTGTATTGCTGTATTTTTGCGCACCTCTCATAGCTTCCCCTATATCGCCCTGTTTTCGTGCACATCTAATAATGTCCCCAATGTCGCTGGGTTTTCACGCACCTCTCATAACTTCCCCTATATCGCCCTGTTTTCGTGCTCCTCTCATACCTTCCCCTATATCACTGTGTTTTCACGCAGCTCTCATACCTTCCCCTATATCGCTGTGTTTTCGCAAAACTCTCAAGGCTTCCCGACTATCGCCGCGTATTCATGCACATCTCCTACCTTCCCCTATATCGCTATGCTTTCGCGCACCTCCCATAGCTTCGCCTACATCTCTTTTTTCGCGCACCTCTCATACCTTCCCCTATATCGATGTATTTTTGCGCACATCTCATACCTTCCCCTATATTGATGTGTTTTCATGCACATCTCATAAGGTCCCCTATATCGCTGGGTATTTGCGCAACTCCCATACCATCCCCTATATCACTGTGCCTTCGCGCACCTCTCATGCATTCCCGTATATCGCCCTGTTTTCGCACACCTCCTATAGCTTTGCCTACATTGCTGTTTTCGCGCACCTCTCATACCTTCCCCTATGTCGATGTATTTTTGCGCACATCTCATAACGTGACCTATAACGCTGTGTATTTGCGCACCTCCCATACCATCCCCTATTTCACTGAGCTTTCGCGCACCTCTCATGCATTCCCGTATATCGCTGTGTTTTTGCACACTGCTCATACCTTCCCCAATATCACCGTGTTTTCATGCACATCTCATAATGTCCCCAATGTCGCTGGGTTTTCACACACCTCTCATAACTTCCCCTATATCGCCCTGTTTTCGCGCTCCTCTCATACCTTCACCTATATCACTATGTTTTCACGCAGCTCTCATACCGTCCCCTATATCGCTGTATTTTCGCACCCCTCTCATGGCTTCCCCAATATCGCCGTGTTTTCATGCACATCTCATAATGTCCCCTATAAATCTGTGCATTCACGCACCTCCCATAGCATCCCCTATATCGCTGTGCCTTCGCGCACCGCTCATACCTTCCCCTATATCGCCCTGTTTACCACGCACCTCCCATGGCTTCGCCTACATCGCTGTGTTTTTGCGCACCTCTCATACCTTCCCATATATCGCCCTGTTTTTGCACACATCCCATAACTTCACCTTTATCGCTGTGTTATTGCTTACCTCTCATAGCTTCCCCTATATCGCCGTGTTTTCGCGCACCTCTCATGTTTTCACCTATATCGCTGTGTTTCTGCTCCTCTCATTACTTCCCCTATATCGCTCTGTGTTCTCGCACTTCTGATACAGTTCCCTGTACAAAGTGTTTTCGCACACCTCTCATAATTTCACCTATATCGCCCTGTTCTCGCACACCTCTCATATCTTCCCCTATATCACTGTGTTTTCGCGCACGTCCTATAACGTTCCCTAAATCGCTGTGTTTTCAGGCACCTCTCATGTCTTCCCCTATATCACTGTTTTCTCGTGCACCTCCCATAGCATCCTCTATATTGCTGTGCCTTCGCACAACTCTCATACCTTCCCCTATATCGCCCTGCTTTCGAGCACCTCCCATACCTTCTCCTATATCGCTGTGTTTACATGTACCTCTCATAACTCCCCCTATATCGCTGCGTTTTCATGCACCTCTCATAAATTCTCCTATATTGCTGTATTTTTGCGCACCTCTAATAACTTCCCCTATATCGCCGTGTTTTTATGCACATCTCATAATGTCCCCTATATCGCTGTGTATTCGTGCACCTCCCATATCATCCCATCTATCGCTGTGCCTTCGCGCACTTCTCATACCTTCCCCTATATCGCCCTGTTTTCGCGCACCTCCGATTCCTTCTCCTATATCGCTGTGTTTTCGTGGACCTGTCATACCTTCCCCTATATCGCTGTGTTTTCATGCACCTTTCATACCTTCCCTTATATCGCTGTGTTTTCACACACCTCTCATACCTTCTCCTATATCACTGAGTTTTTGTGCACCTCTCATACCGTCCCTAATATCGCTGAGTTTTCATGCACATCTCATCACGGCCCCTATATCGCTGTGTATTCGCGCTCCTCCCATAGCATCCCCGATATCGCTGTGCCTTGCGCACCTCTCATACCTTCCCCTATATCGCTGTCTTTTCGCGCACATCCCATAGATTCACCTCTATCGCTGTCTTATTTCTCACCTCTCATAGCTTCCCCTATATTGCCGTGTTTTTGCTCACTTCTCATGTCTTCACCTAGATCGCTATGTTTTCGCTCGTCTCAATAATTCCCCTATATCGCTGTGTTTTCTCGCACAATTGATACATTCTCCCGTATCGCCGTGTTTTTGCACACCTCTCATAATTTCCCCTATATCGCCGTGTTTTCGCGCACCTCTCATGTCTTCACATAGATCGCTATGTTTTCGCTCCTCCCAATACTTCCCCTATATCGCTGTGTTTTCTCGCACATCTGATACATTCTCCCGTATCGCTGTGTTTTTGCACACCTCTCATAACTTCTCCTATATTGCTGTATTTTTGCACACCTCTCATACCTTCCCCTATATCGCCCTGTTTTCGTACATCTCCCATTCCTTCCCCTATATCGCTGTGTTTTCGTGCACCTTTCATACCTTCCCCTATATCACTATGCTTTCACACACCTCTGATAAATTCTCCTATATTGCTGTGTTTTTGTGCACCTCTCATACCTTCCCCAATATCGCCGTGTTTTCATGCACATCTCATAACGTCCCCTGTATCTCTGTATATTCACGCAACTCCCATAGCATCCCCTGTATCGCTGTGCCTTCGCGCACCTCTCGTAACTTCCCCTATATCGCTGTGTTTTCATGGGCATCTCATCACGTCCCCTAAATCGCTGGGTTTTCACGCACCTCTCATAACTTCCCCTATATCGCATTGCTTTCGAGCACCTCCCATACTTTCCCCTATATCCCTGTGTTTTCGTGTACCTCTCATACCTCCCCCTATATCGCTGTGTTTTCACACACCTCTCATAACTTCCCCTATATCACCCTGCTTTTGAGCACCTCCCATAACTTCCCCTATATCGCTGTGTTTTCGTGTACCTCTCATACCTCCCCCTGTATCGCTGTGTTTTCACACACCTCTCATAACTTCTCCTATATTGCTGTATTTTTGCACACCTCTCATACCTACCCCTATATCGCCCTGTTTTCGTACATCTCCCATTCCTTCCCCTATATCACTGTGTTTTCGTGCACCTTTCATACCTTCCCCTATATCACTGTGCTTTCACACACCTCTCATAACTTCTCCTATATTGCTGTGTTTTTGTGCACCTCTCATACCTTCCCTAATATCGCTGCGTTTTCATGAAGATCTCATCACGTACCCTATAGCGCTGTGTATTCACGCACCTCCCATAGCATCCCCTATATCGCTGTGCATTGCGCACCTCTCATACCTTCCCCTATATCGCTGTCTTTTCGCGCACATCCCATAGATTCAGCTTTATCGCTGTGTTATTGCTCACCTCTCATAGCTTCCCCTATATCGCCGTGTTTTTGCTCACCTCTCATAGCTTCCCCTATATTGCCGTGTTTTCATGCACCTCTCATGTCTTCACCGAGATCGCTATGTTTTCGCTCCTCTCATTACTTCCCCTATATCGCTGTGTTTTCTCGCACATCTGATACATTCTCCCGTATCGCCGTATTTTCACGCACCTCTCATAATTTCCCCTATCTCGCCGTGTTCTCACACATCTCTCATACCTTCCCCTATATTGCTGTGCTTTCGCGCACCTCTCATAACTTCCCCTATATCACCCTGTTTTCGTGCACATCCCATAGATTTCACTATATTGCCCTGTTTTTGCGCACCTCTCATGTATTCCACTACATCGCTGTGCTTTTTCGCACCTCTGATGCATTCGCCTGTAATGCCAAGTTTTCGCGCACCTCTCATACTTTCCCCTATATCGCCGTGTTTTCGCGTACCTCTCATAGCTTCCCATATATCGCCGTGTTTTCATACACATCTCATACCGTCCCCTATATCGCTGTGTTTTCGTGTACCTCTCATACCTCCCCCTATATCGCTGTGTTTTCACACACCTCTCATAACTTCCCCTATATCGCCCTGCTTTCGAGCACCTCCCATACCTTCCCCTATATCGCTGTGTTTTCGTGTACCTCTCATACCTCCTCCTATATCGCTGTGTTTTCACACACCTCTCATAACTTCTCCTATATTGCTGTATTTTTGCGCGCCTCTCATAATTTCCCCTATATCGCCGTGTTTTTATGCACATCTCATAACGTCCCCTATATCGCTGTGTATTCGAGCACCTCCCATTCCTTCCCGTGTATATCTCTGTGTTTTCGCACACCTCTCATAACTTCTCCTATATCACTGTGTTTTTGTACACCTCTCATACCTTCCCTAATATCGCTGCGTTTTTTGGCACATCTCATCACGTCCCCTTTATCGCTGTTTTCACGCACCTCTCATAGCTTCCCATATATCATTGTGTTTTCGTGCACCTTCCATATCATCCCCTATATTGCTGTGCCTTCATCTATATCACCCTGTTTTCGAGCACCTTCCATACCTTCTCCTATATCGCTGTGACTTGCGCACCTCTCATAACTTCCCCTTTATCGCCCTGTTTTCGCGCACCTCCCATTCCTTCACCTATATCGCCCTGTTTTCGCGCACCTCCCATTCCTTCACCTGTATCGCTGTTTTCCTGCACCTCTCATACCTTCCCCTATATCACTGTGTTTTCACACAACTCTCATAACTTCTCCTATATCGCTGTGTTTTTGTGCACCTCTCATACCTTCCCTAATATCGCTGCGTTTTCATGCACATCTCATCACGTCCCCTATAACGCTGTGTATTCACACACCTCCCACAGCATCCCCTATATCGCTGTGCCTTGCGCACCTCTCATACCTTTTCCTATATCGCTGTCTTTTTCGCGCACATCGCATAGATTCACCTTTATCGCTGTGTTATCGCTCACCTCTCATAGCTTCCCCTGTATCGCCGTGTTTTCGCTCACCTCTCATAGATTCCCTTATATCGTCGTGTTTTTGGGCACCTCTCCTGTCTTCCCCTATATCACTGTGTTTTCGCGCACATTCCATAGCATCCCCCATATTGCTGTGCCTTCGCATACCTCTCATAACTTCATCTATATCGCCCTGTTTTCGCGCACCTCCCATTCCTTCACCTATATCGCTGTTTTCGTGCACCTCTCATACCTTCCCCTATATCGCTGTGTTATCGCGCACCTCTCATACCTTCCCCTATATTGCTGTGTTTTCGTGCTCCTCTCATACCTTCACTAATATCGTTGCACTTTCATGCACATCTCATCACGTCCCCTATATCGCTGTGTTTTCGCGCACCTCCCATAGCATCCCCTATATCGCTGTGCATTCGCGCACATCCCATAGATTCATCTTTATCGCTGTGTAATTGCTCACCTCTCATAGCTTACCCTGTATCGCCGTGTTTTTACTCACCTCTCATAGCTTCCCCTATATCGCTGTGTTTTCGCGCACCTCTCATGTCTTCACCTAGATCGCTATGTTTTCGCTCCTCTCAATACTTCCCCTATAGCGCTGTGTTTTCTCGCACATCTGATACATTCTCCCGCATCGCCGTGTTTTCACACACCTCTCATAATTTCCCCTATATCGCCGAATTCTCGCACACCTCTCATACCTTCCCCTATATATTTGTGTTTTTGCGCACGTCCCATTGCATCCCCTATATCGCTGTGTTTTTGTGCACCTCTCATACCTTCCCCTATATCGTCCTGTTTTCGTGCACATCCCATAGCTTCCACTATATCGCCCTGTTTTCGCGCACCTCCCATACTTTCCCGATATCGCTGTGTTTTCGTACTCCTCTCATACCTTCCCCTAAATCGCTGTGTTTTCACGCAGCTCTCTAAATTTCTCCTGTATCGCTGTGTTTTTGCACACCTCTCATACCTTTTCCTACATCGCCGTGTTTTTATGCACATCTCATAACGTCCCCTATATCGCTGTGTTTTCTCGCACCTCTGATGGCTTCCCCGATATCGCCGTGTATTCATGCACATCTCATACCGTACCCTATATCGCTGTGTTTTCGCACACCTCTCATACCTTCCCCTATATCGCTGTGTTTTCTCGCACCTCTGATACATTCTCCTGTATTGCCATGTTTTTGCGCACCTCTTACAATTTCCCCTATATCGCCGTGTTCTCACACACCTCTCATACCTTCCCCTATATCACTGTTTATTTGCACATGTCCCATAGCGTCCCTTATATCGCTGTGTTTTCTCGCACCTCTGATGCATTCCCCTGTATCGCCGTGGTTTCGCGCACATCCCATAGGTTCCACTATATTGCCCTGTTTTTGCGCACCTCTCATGTCTTCCCCTATATCACGGTGTTTTCGCGCACCTCTCATAGCATCCCCTGTATTGCTGTGCCTTCGCGCACCTCTCATAACTTCCCCTATATCGCCCTGTTTTCGCGCACCTCCGATACCTTCCCCAATATCGCTGTGTTTTTGTCCACCTCTCCTACCTTCCACTATATCGCTGTGTTTCCACGCACCTCTCATAATTTCTCCTATATCGCTGTATTTTTGCGCACCACTCATGGCTTCCCCAATATCGCCGTGTTTTCATGCACATCTCTTAACGTCCCATATATCGCTGCGTATTCGCGCACCTGCCATAGCATCCCCTATATCGCTGTGACTTCGCGCACCTCTCATACCTTCCCCTATGTTGCCCTGTCTTCGCACACCTCCCATAGCGTCGCCTATATCGCTGTATTTTTGTGCACCTCTCATGGCTTCCCCAATATCACCGTGTTTTCATGCACATCTCATAACGTCCCCTATATCTCTGTGTATTCACACAACTCCCATAGCATCCCTTATATCGCTGTGCCTTCGCGCACCTCTCATACCTTCCCCTATATCGCCGTGTTTTCATGCACATCTCATAACGTCCCCATATCGCTGGGTTTTCACGCACCTCTCATAACTTCCCCTATATCGTCCTGCTTTCGAGCACCTCCCATACCTTCCCCTATATCGCTGTGTTTTCGTGTACCTCTCATACCTCCCCCTATATCATTGTGTTTTCACACACCTCTCATAACTTCTCCTATATCGCCCTGCTTTCGAGCACCTCCCATACCTTCCCCTATATCACTGTGTTTTCGTGTACCTCTCATACCTCCCCCTATATCACTGTGTTTTCTAGCACATCTCATACATTCTCCCGTATTGCCGTGTTTTCGCACACCTCTCATAATTTCCCCTATATTGACGTGTTCTCGCACTCCTCCCATAGCATCCCCTATATCGCTGTGCCTTCGCGCACCTCTCATACCTTCCCCAATATCGCCCTGTTTTCGTGCACCTCCCATACCTTGCTTTATATTGCTGTGTTTTGTGCACCTCTCATACCTTCCCCAATATCGCCCTGTTTTCGCGCATCTCCTATACCTTCCCTTATATCGCTGCATTTTCGTGCACCTCTCATACCTTCCCGTATATTGCCCTGTTTTCGCGCACCTCCTATACCTTCCCTTGTGTCGCTGCATTTTCGTGCACCTCTCATACCTTCCCCTATATCGCTGTGTTTTCATGCACATCTCATAACGTCGCCTATTTCGCTGTGTATTCGTGCACCTCCCATAACATTCCCTTTCTCGCTCTGCCTTCACGCACCTCTCATACCTTCCCCAATATCACTGTGTATTCACACACCTTTCATTGTTTCCCGTCTATCGCCGTGTATTCAGGCACCTTTCATACCTTCCCCTATATCACTGTGTTTTCACACACCTTTCATAACTTCTCCTATATCGCTGTGTTTTTGTGCACCTCTCATACCTTCCCTAATATTGCTGCATTTTCATGCACATCTCATCACGTTCTCTATATCGCTGTGTATTCACGCACCTCCCATAGCATCCCCTATATCGCTCTGCCTTCGCGCACTTCTCATACCTTCCCCAATATCGCCCTGTTTTCGCGCACCTCCCATACCTTCCCATATATCGCTGTGTTTTCGTGCTCCTCTCATACCTTCCCGTATATCGCTGTGTTTTCATGCACATCTCATAACGTCCCCTATTTCGCTGTGTATTCGTGCACCTCCCATAACATTCCCTATATCGCTCTGCCTTCACGCACTTCTCATACCTTCCCCTATATCACCGTGTTTTCATGCACATCTCATAACGTCCCCTATATTGCTGGGTTTTCACACACCTCTCATAACTTCCCCTATATCGCCCTGTTTTCGCACTCCTCTCATACATTCACCTATATCACTGTGTTTTCACGCACCTCTCTTAACTTCTCCTATATCGCTGTGTTTTTGCACACCTCACATACCTTCCCCTATATCGCCATGTTTTTATGCACATCTCATAACTTCTCCTATATCGCTGTGTATTCACGCAGCTCCCATAGCATCCCCTATATCGCTGTGCATTGCGCACCTCTCATACCCTATATCGCTGTCTTTTCATGCACATCCCATAGATTCACCTTTATCACTGTGTTATTGCTCACCTCTCATAGCTTCCCCTGTATCGCCGTGTTTCTGCTCACCTCTCATAGCTTCCCCTATATTGCCGTGTTTTCGTGCACCTCTCATGTCTTCACCGAGATCGCTATGTTTTCGCTCCTCTCATTACTTCCCCTATATCGCTGTGTTTTCTAACACATCTCATACATTCTCCCGTATCGCCGTATTTTCGCGCACCTCTCATAATTTCCCCAATCTCACCATGTTCTCGCACATCTCTCATACTTTCCCCTATATCACTGTTGTGTTTTCGCGCACGTCCCATAGCGTCCCCTATATCGCTGTGCTTTCGTGCACCTCTCATACCTTCCCCAATATCGCCCTGTTTTCGTTCACATCTCATAGCTTCCACTATATTGCCCGGTTTTCGCGCACCTCTCATGTATTCCACTACATCGCTGTGTTTTCTCGCACCTCTGAGACATTCGCCTGTAATGCCAAGTTTTCGCGCATCTCTCATACTTTCCCCTATATCCCCTATAAGTGCCTTCGTGCACTTCTCATACCTTCCTCTATATCGCCGTGTTTTCATGCACATCTCATAACGTCCCCTCTTTTGCTGGGTTTTCACGCACCTCTCATAACTTCCCCTATGTCTCCCTGTTTTTGAGCACCTCTCATAACTTCCCCTATATCGCTGTGTTTTCGCACACCTCTCATGGATTCTCGACTATCGCCGTGTATTCATGCACATCTCATACCGTCCCCTATATCGCTGTGTTTTCGCAGACCTCTCATACCTTCCCCTATATCGATGTCTTTTCGCACACATCCCATAGATTCACCTTTATCGCTGTGTTATTGCTCACCTCTCATAGCTTCCCCTGTATCACCGGGTTTTAGCTCACCTCTCATAGCTTCTACGATATTGCTTTGTTTTCGCGCACCTCTCATGTCTTCCCCTATATCACTGTGTTTTTGCACACCTTCCATAGCATCCCCTATATTGCTGTGCCTTCGCATACCTCTCATAACTTCATCTATATCACCCTGTTTTCGAGTACCTTCCATACCTTCCCTATATCGCTGTGCCTTGCACACCTTTCATACCTTCCCCTATATCGCTGTCTTTTCGCGCACATCCCATAGATTCACTTTTATCGCTGTGTAATTGCTCACCTCTCATAGCTTACCCTGTATCGCCGTGTTTTCACTCACCTCTCATAACTTCCCCTATATCGCCCTGTTTTCGCGCACCTCCGATACCTTCCCCAATATCGCTGTGTTTTCGTCCACCTCTCCTACCTTCCACTATATCGCTGTGTTTCCACGCACCTCTCATAATTTCTCCTATATCGCTGTATTTTTGCGCACACTCATGGCTTCCCCAATATCGCCGTGTTTTCATGCACATCTCTTAACGTCCCATATATCGCTGCGTATTCGCGCACCTGCCATAGCATCCCCTATATCGCTGTGACTTCGCGCACCTCTCATACCTTCCCCTATGTTGCCCTGTCTTCGCACACCTCCCATAGCGTCGCCTATATCGCTGTATTTTTGCGCACCTCTCATGGCTTCCCCAATATCACTGTGTTTTCATGCACATCTCATAACGTCCCCTATATCTCTGTGTATTCACACAACTCCCATAGCATCCCTTATATCGCTGTGCCTTCGCGCACCTCTCATACCTTCCCCTATATCGCCGTGTTTTCATGCACATCTCATAACGTCCCCTATATCGCTGGGTTTTCACGCACCTCTCATAACTTCCCCTATATCGTCCTGCTTTCGAGCACCTCCCATACCTTGCCCTATATCGCTGTGTTTTCGTGTACCTCTCATACCTCCCCCTATATCGCTGTGTTTTCACACACCTCTCATAACTTCTCCTATATCGCCCTGCTTTCGAGCACCTCCCATTTTTCCCCTATATCACTGTGTTTTCGTGTACATCTCATACCTCCCCCTATATCACTGTGTTTTCTAGCACATCTCATACATTCTCCTGTATTGCCGTGTTTTCGCACACCTCTCATAATTTCCCCTATATCGACGTGTTCTCGCACTCCTCCCATAGCATCCCCTATATCGCTGTGCCTTCGCGCACCTCTCATAGCTTCCCCAATATCGCCCTGTTTTCGTGCACCTCCCATACCTTCCCCTATATCGCTGTGTTTTGTGCACCTCTCATACCTTCCCCAATATCGCCCTGTTTTCGCGCATCTCCTATACCTTCCCTTATATCGCTGCATTTTCGTGCACCTCTCATACCTTCCCCTATATCGCTGTGTTTTCATGCACATCTCATAACGTCGCCTATTTTGCTGTGTATTCGTGCACCTCCCATAACATTCCCTTTCTCGCTCTGCCTTCACGCACCTCTCATACCTTCCCCAATATCACTGTGTATTCACACACCTTTCATTGTTTCCCGTCTATCGCCGTGTATTCATGCACCTTTCATACCTTCCCCTATATCACTGTGTTTTCACACACCTTTCATAACTTCTCCTATATCGCTGTGTTTTTGTGCACCTCTCATACCTTCCCTAATATCGCTGCATTTTCTTGCACATCTCATCACGTTCTCTATATCGCTGTGTATTCACGCACCTCCCATAGCATCCCCTATATCACTGTGCCTTCACGCACTTCTCATACCTTCCCCAATATCGCCCTGTTTTCACGCACCTCTCATACCTTCCCCTATATCACCGTGTTTTCATGCACATATCATAACGTCCCCTATATTGCTGGGTTTTCACACACCTCTCATAACTTCCCCTATATCGCCCTGTTTTCGCACTCCTCTCATACATTCACCTATATCACTGTGTTTTCACGCACCTCTCTTAACTTCTCCTATATCGCTGTGTTTTTGCACACCTCACATACCTTCCCCTATATCGCCATGTTTTTATGCACATCTCATAACTTCTCCTATATCGCTGTGTTTTTGTGCACCTCTCATACCTTCCCTAATATCGCTGCGTTTTTCATGCACATCTCATCACGTCCCCTATATCGCTGTGTATTCACGCAGCTCCCATAGCATCCCCTATATCGCTGTGCATTGCGCACCTTTCATACCCTATATCGCTGTCTTTTCGCGCACATCCCATAGATTCGCCTTTATCACTGTGTTATTGCTCACCTCTCATAGCTTCCCCTGTATCGCCGTGTTTTTGCTCACCTCTCATAGCTTCCCCTATATTGCCGTGTTTTCGTGCACCTCTCATGTCTTCACCGAGATCGCTATGTTTTCGCTCCTCTCATTACTTCCCCTATATCGCTGTGTTTCTAACACATCTCATACATTCTCCCGTATCGCCGTATTTTCGCGCACCTCTCATAATTTCCCCTATCTCGCCGTGTTCTCGCACATCTCTCATACTTTCCCCTATATCACTGTTGTGTTTTCGTGCACGTCCCATAGCGTCCCCTATATCGCTGTGCTTTCGTGCACCTCTCATACCTTCCCCAATATCGCCCTGTTTTCGTGCACATCCCATAGCTTCCACTTTATTGCCCTGTTTTCGCGCACCTCTCATGTATTCCACTACATCGCTGTGTTTTCTCGCACCTCTGAGGCATTCGCCTGTAATGCCAAGTTTTCGCGCACCTCTCATACTTTCCCCTATATCCCCTATAAGTGCCTTCGTGCACTTCTCATACCTTCCCCTATATCGCCGTGTTTTCATGCACATCTCATAACGTCCCCTCTTTTGCTGGGTTTTCACGCACCTCTCATAACTTCCCCTATATCGCTGTGTTTTCGCACACCTCTCATGGATTCTCGACTATCGCCGTGTATTCATGCACATCTCAAACCGTCCCCTATATCGCTGTGTTTTCGCAGACCTCTCATACCTTCCCCTATATCGATGTCTTTTCGCACACATCCCATAGATTCACCTTTATCGCTGTGTTATTGCTCGCCTCTCATAGCTTCCCCTGTATCACCGGGTTTTAGCTCACCTCTCATAGCTTCTACTATATTGCCCTGTTTTCGCGCACCTCTCATGTCTTCCCCTATATCACTGTGTTTTTGCACACCTTCCATAAGCATCCCCTATATTGCTGTGCCTTCGCATACCTCTCATAACTTCATCTATATCACCCTGTTTTCGAGTACCTTCCATACCTTCCCTATATCGCTGTGCCTTGCACACCTTTCATACCTTCCCCTATATCGCTGTCTTTTCGCGCACATCCCATAGATTCACTTTTATTGCTGTGTAATTGCTCACCTCTCATAGCTTACCCTGTATCGCCGTGTTTTTACTCACCTCTCATAACTTCCCCTATATCGCTGTGTTTTCGCGCACCTCTCATGTCTTCACCTCGATCGCTATGTTTTCGCTCCTCTCAATACTTCCCCTATAGCGCTGTGTTTTCTCGCACATCTGATACATTCTCCCGTTTCGCCTTGTTTTTTCACACCTCTCATAATTTCCCCTATATCGCCGAATTCTTGCACACCTCTCATACCTTCCCCTATATCTTTGTGTTTTTGCGCACGTCCCATTGCGTCCCCTATATCGCTGTGTTTTTTGTTCACCTCTCATACCTTCCCCTATATCGTCCTGTTTTCGTGCACATCCCATACCTTCCACTATATTGCCCTGTTTTCGCGCACCTCTCATGTATTCCACTACATCGCTGTGTTTTCAGGCACCTCTGATGCATTCCCCTGTAACGCCAAGTTTTCGCGCACCTCTCATACTTTCCCCTATATCGCCGTGTTTTCGCGCACCTCTCATATCTCCCCATATAGCGCCGTGATTTTATGCACATCTCATACCGTCTCCTATATTACTGTGATTTCGTGCACCTCCCATAGCATCCCCTATATCGCTGTGCCTTCGTGCACCTCCTATACCTTACCTTGTATCGCTGCGTTTTTGTGCACCTCTCATACCTTCCCCTATTTCGCTGTGTTTTCATGCACATCTCATAACGTCCCCTATTTCGCTGTGGTTTCGTGCACCTTCCATAACATTCCCTGTATCGCTGTGCCTTCACGCACCTCTCATACCTTCCCCTATATCGCCGTGTTTTCATGCACATCTCATAAGGTCCACTATATCGCAGGGTTTTCACGCACCTCTCATAACTTCCCCTATATCGCCCTGTTTTCCTACATCTCCCATTCCTTCCCCTATATCGCTGTGTTTTCGTGCACCTTTCATACCTTCCCCTATATCACTGCGTTTTCACACACCTCTCATAACTTCTCCTATATCGCTGTGTTTTTGTGCACCTTTCATACCTTCCCTAATATCGCTGCATTTTCTTGCACATCTCATCACGTTCTCTATATCGCTGTGTATTCACGCACCTCCCATAGCATCCCCTATATCGCTGTGCCTTCACGCACTTCTCATACCTTCCCCAATATCGCCCTGTTTTCACGCACCTCTCATACCTTCCCCTATATCACCGTGTTTTCATGCACATCTCATAACGTCCCCTATATTGCTGGGTTTTCACACACCTCTCATAACTTCCCCTATATCGCCCTGTTTTCGCACTCCTCTCATACATTCACCTATATCACTGTGTTTTCACGCACCTCTCTTAACTTCTCCTATATCGCTGTGTTTTTGCACACCTCACATACCTTCCCCTATATCGCCATGTTTTTATGCACATCTCATAACTTCTCCTATATCGCTGTGTTTTTGTGCACCTCTCATACCTTCCCTAATATCGCTGCGTTTTCATGCACATCTCATCACGTCCCCTATATCGCTGTGTATTCACGCAGCTCCCATAGCATCCCCTATATCGCTGTGCATTGCGCACCTTTCATACCCTATATCGCTGTCTTTTCGCGCACATCCCATAGATTCGCCTTTATCACTGTGTTATTGCTCACCTCTCATAGCTTCCCCTGTATCGCCGTGTTTTTGCTCACCTCTCATAGCTTCCCCTATATTGCCGTGTTTTCGTGCACCTCTCATGTCTTCACCGAGATCGCTATGTTTTCGCTCCTCTCATTACTTCCCCTATATCGCTGTGTTTTCTAACACATCTCATACATTCTCCCGTATCGCCGTATTTTCGCGCACCTCTCATAATTTCCCCTATCTCGCAGTGTTCTCGCACATCTCTCATACTTTCCCCTATATCACTGTTGTGTTTTCGCGCACGTCCCATAGCGTCCCCTATATCGCTGTGCTTTCGTGCACCTCTTATACCTTCCCCAATATCGCCCTGTTTTCGTGCACATCCCATAGCTTCCACTTTATTGCCCTGTTTTCGCGCACCTCTCATGTATTCCACTACATCGCTGTGTTTTCTCGCACCTCTGAGGCATTCACCTGTAATGCCAAGTTTTCGCGCACCTCTCATACTTTCCCCTATATCCCCTATAAGTGCCTTCGTGCACTTCTCATACCTTCCCCTATATCGCCGTGTTTTCATGCACATCTCATAACGTCCCCTCTTTTGCTGGGTTTTCACGCACCTCTCATAACTTCCCCTATATCGCTGTGTTTTCGCACACCTCTCATGGATTCTCGACTATCGCCGTGTATTCATGCACATCTCAAACCGTCCCCTATATCGCTGTGTTTTCGCGCACCTCCCATAGCTTCGCCTACATCGCTGTTTTCGCGCACATCCCATAGCTTCACCTTGATCGCTGTGTTATTGCTCACCTCTCATAGCTTACCCTATATCGTCGTGTTTTCACGCACCTCTCATGTCTTCAGCTATATCGCTATGTTTTCGCTCCTATCATTACTTCCCCTATATCGCTGTGTTTTCTCGCACCTCTGATACATTCTCCTGTATTGCCATGTTTTCGCGCACCTCTTACAATTTCCCCTATATCGCCGTGTTCACGCACACCTCTCATACCTTCCCCTATATCGCTGTGTTTTCACGCACCTCTCTTAACTTTTCCTATATTGCTGTGTTTTTGTACACCTCTCATACCTTCCCCTATATCGCTGTGTTTTCAGGCACCTCTCATGGCTTCCCCAATATCGCCAGGTATTCATGCACATCTCATACCGTCCCCTATATCGCTGTGTTTTCGCGCACTTCCCATAGCTTCGCCTACATAGCTGTTTTCGCGCACATCCCATAGCCTCACCTTGATCGCTGTGTTATTGCTCACCTCTCATAGCTCACCCTATATCGTCGTGTTTTCACGCACCTCGCATGTCTTCACCTATATCGCTATGTTTTCGCTCCTATCATTACTTCCCCTATATCGCTGTGTTTTCTCGCACCTCTGATACATTCTCCTGTATTGCCATGTTTTCGCGCAGCTCTTACAATTTCCCCTATATCGCCGTGTTCACGCACACCTCTCATACCTTCCCCTATATCACTGTATTTTTGCGCATGTCCGATAGCTTCCCCTATATCGCTGTCTTTTCGGCACCTCTCATAACTTCCCCAATATCGCCCTGTTACCACGCACATTGCCTAGCTTCCACTTTATTGCCCTGTTTTCGCGCACCTCTCATGTCTTCCCCTATATCACTGTGTTTTCGTACACCTCCCATAGCATACCCTATATTGCTGTGCCTTCGCACACCTCTCATAACTTCCTCTATATCGCCTTGTTTTCGAGCACCTCCCATACCTTCTCCTTATCGCTGTGTTTTCGTGTACCTCTCATACCTTCCCCTATATCGCCCTGTTTTCGCGCACATCCCATACCTTCCACTATATTGCCCTGTTTTTGCGCACCTCTCATGTCTTCCACTACATCGCTGTGTTTTCTGGCACCTCTGATGCATTCCCATGTAACGCCAAGTTTTCGCGCACCTCCCATAGCATCCCCTATATCACTGTGCCTTCGCGCACTTCTCATACCTTCCCCAATATCGCCATTTTCGCGCATCTCCTATACCTTCCCTTATATCGCTGCATTTTCGTGCACTTCTCATACCTTCCCGTATATTGCCCTGTTTTCGCGCACCTCCTATACCTTCCCTTCATTCGCTGCATTTTCATGCACCTCTCATACCTTCCCCTATATCGCTGTGTTTTCATGCACATCTCATAACGTCGCCTATTTCGCTGTGTATTCGTGCACCTCCCATAACATTCCCTATATCGCTCTGCCTTCACGCACCTCTCATACCTTCCCCTATATCACCGTGTTTTCATGCACATCTCATAACGTCCCCTATATTGCTGGGTTTTCACGCACCTCTCATAACTTCTCCTATATCGCCCTGTATTCGCACTCCTCTCATACCTTCACCTATATCACTGTGTTTTCACGCACCTCTCATCCCTTCCCGTATATAGCTGTGTTTTCACGCACCTCTCTTAACTTCTCCTATATCGCTGTGATTTTGCACACCTCTCATACCTTCCCCTATATCGCTGTGTTTTCAGGCACCTCTCATGGCTTCCCCAATATCGCTGTGTATTCAAGCACATCTCATACCGTCCCCTATATCGCTATGTTTTCGCGCACCTCCCATAGCTTCGCCTACATCGCTGTTTTCGCGCACATCCCATAGCTTCACCTTGATCGCTACGTTATTGCTCACCTCTCATAGCTTACCCTATATCGCCGTGTTTTCGTGCAGCTCACATGTCTTCACCTATATCGCTATGTTTTCGCTCCTATCATTACTTCCCCTATATCGCTGTGTTTTCTCGCACCTCTGATACATTCTCCTGTATTGCCATGTTTTCGCGCACCTCTTACCATTTCCCCTATATCGCCGTGTTCTCACACACCTCTCATACCTTCCCCTATATCACTGTTTTTTTGCGCATGTCCCATAGCGTCCCCTATATCACTGTGTTTTCTAGCACCTCTGATACATTCCCCTGTATCGCCGTGGTTTCGCGCACATCCCATAGGTTCCACTATATTGCCCTGTTTTTGCGCACCTCTCATGTCTTCCCCTATATCACGGTGTTTTCGCGCACCTCTCAAAGCATCCCCTGTATTGCTGTGCGTTCGCGCACCTCTCATAACTTCCCCTATATCGTCCTGTTTTCGCGCACCTCCCACACCTTCCCCAATATCGCTGTGTTTTCGTGCACCTCTCCTACCTTCCCTTATATCGCTGTGTTTTCACGCACCTCTCATAACCTCTCCTATATCGCTGTATTTTTGCGCAGCTCTTATACCTTCCCCTATATTGCCGTGTTTTCATGCACATCTCATAATGTCCCCTATATCGCTGCGTATTCGCACACCTCCCATTGCATCCCTTATATTGCTGTGTCTTCGCGCACCTCTCATACCTTCCTCTATATCGCCCTGTTTTCGCGCACCTTCCATACCTTTCCCTATATCGCTGTGTTTTCGTGCACCTCTGCTACCTTCCCTTATATCGCTGTGTTTTCACGCACCTCTCATAACCTCTCCTATATCGCTGTATTTTTGCGCAGCTCTTATACCTTCCCCTATATTGCCGTGTTTTCATGCACATCTCATAATGTCCCCTATATCGCTGCGTATTCGCGCACCTCCCATTGCATCCCTTATATTGCTGTGTCTTCGCGCACCTCTCATACCTTCCTCTATATCGCCCTGTTTTCGCGCACCTTCCATACCTTTCCCTATATCGCTGTGTTTTCATGCACCTCTCATACCTCCCCCTATATCGCTGTGTTTTCACGCTCCTCTCATAGTTTCTCCTATATCGCCGTATTTTTGCGCACCACTCATGGCTTCCCCAATATCGCCATGTTTTCATGCACATCTGTTAACGTCCCATATATCGCTGTGCATTCGCGCACCTGCCATAGCATCCCCTATATCGCTGTGACTTCGTGCACCTCTCATACCTTCCACTATGTTGCCCTGTCTTCGCACACCTCCCATAGCAACGCCTATATCGCTGAATTTTCGCACACCTCTCATGGCTTCCCCAATATCGCCGTGTTTTCATGCACATCTCATAACGTCCCCTATATCTCTGTGTATTCACGCAACTCCCATAGCATCCCCTATATCGCTGTGCCTTCGCGCACCTCTCGTAACTTCCCCTATATCGCTGTGTTTTCATGGACATCTCATAACGTCCCCTAAATCGCTGGGTTTTCACGCACCTCTCATAACTTCCCCTATATCACCCCGCTTTCGAGCACCTCCCATACCTTCCCCTATATCGCTGTGTTTTCGTGTACCTCTCATACCTGCCCCTATATCGCTGTGTTTTCACACACCTCTCATAACTTCCCCTATATCACCCTGCTTTTGAGCACCTCCCATAACTTCCCCTATATCGCTGTCTTTTCGCGCACATCCCATAGATTCAGCTTTATCGCTGTGTTATTGCTCACCTCTCATAGCTTCCCCTGTATCGTCGTGTTTTTGCTCACCTCTCATAGCTTCCCCTATATCGCCGTGTTTTCGTGCACCTCTCATGTCTTCACCGAGATCGCTATGCTTTCGCTCCTCTCATTACTTCCCCTATATCGCTGTGTTTTCTCGCACATCTGATACATTCTCCCGTATCGCTGTATTTTCGCGCACCTCTCATAATTTCCCCTATCTCGCCGTGTTCTCACACATCTCTCATACCTTCCCCTATATCACTGTGTTTTCGCGCACGTCCCATAGCGTCCCCTATATCGCTGTGCTTTCGCGCACCTCTCATAACTTCCCCTATATCACCCTGTTTTCGTGCACATCCCATAGATTTCACTATATTGCCCTGTTTTTGCGCACCTCTCATGTATTCCACTACATCGCTGTGCTTTTTCGCACCTCTGATGCATTCGCCTGTAATGCCAAGTTTTCGCGCACCTCTCATACTTTCCCCTATATCGCCGTGTTTTCGTGCACCTCTCATAGCTTCCCATATATCGCCGTGTTTTCATACACATCTCATACCGTCCCCTATATCGCTGTGTTTTCGTGTACCTCTCATACCTCCCCCTATATCGCTGTGTTTTCACACACCTCTCATAACTTCCCCTATATCGCCCTGCTTTCGAGCACCTCCCATACCTTCCCCTATATCGCTGTGTTTTCGTGTACCTCTCATACCTCCTCCTATATCGCTGTGTTTTCACTCACCTCTCATAACTTCTCCTATATTGCTGTATTTTTGCGCACCTCTCATAATTTCCCCTATATCGCCGTGTTTTTATGCACATCTCATAACGTCCCCTATATCGCTGTGTATTCGAGCACCTCCCATTCCTTCCCGTGTATATCTCTGTGTTTTCACTCACCTCTCATACCTTCCCCTATATCACTGTGTTTTCGCGCACGTCCCATAGCGTCCCCTATATCGCTGTGCTTTCGCGCACCTCTCATAAATTCCCCTATATCACCCTGTTTTCGTGCACATCCCATAGATTTCACTATATTGCCCTGTTTTTGCGCACCTCTCATGTATTCCACTACATCGCTGTGCTTTTTCGCACCTCTGATGCATTCGCCTGTAATGCCAAGTTTTCGCGCACCTCTCATACTTTCCCCTATATCGCCGTGTTTTCGTGCACCTCTCATAGCTTCCCATATATCGCCGTGTTTTCATACACATCTCATACTGTCCCCTATATCGCTGTGTTTTCGTGTACCTCTCATACCTCCCCCTATATCGCTGTGTTTTCACACACCTCTCATAACTTCCCCTATATCGCCCTGCTTTCGAGCACCTCCCATACCTTCCCCTATATCGCTGTGTTTTCGTGTACCTCTCATACCTCCTCCTATATCGCTGTGTTTTCACTCACCTCTCATAACTTCTCCTATATTGCTGTATTTTTGCGCACCTCTCATAATTTCCCCTATATCGCCGTGTTTTTATGCACATCTCATAACGTCCCCTATATCGCTGTGTATTCGAGCACCTCCCATTCCTTCCCGTGTATATCTCTGTGTTTTCACTCACCTCTCATAACTTCTCCTATATCACTGTGTTTTTGTACACCTCTCATACCTTCCCAAATATCGCTGCGTTTTCATGCACATCTCATCACGTCCCCTATATCGCTGTGTTTTCACGCACCTCTCATAACTTCTCCTACATCGCTGTGTTTTCAAGCACCTCTCATAGCTTCCCATATATCGCTGTCTTTTCGCGCACATCCCATAGATTCAGCTTTATCGCCGTGTTTTTGCTCGCCTCTCATAGCTTCCCCTATACCGCCGTGTTTTCGCACACCTCTCATACATTCTTCCATATTGCCGTGTTTTCACACACCTCTCATAATTTCCCCTATATCGCCGTGTTCTCGCTCACCTCTCATACCTTCCCCTATATCACTGTGTTTTCGCGCACCTCTCATACCTTCCCCTATATCGCCCTGTTTTCGTGCACATCCTATAGCTTCCAGTATATTGTCCTGTTTTCGCGCACCTCTCATGTATTCCACTACATCGCTGTGTTTTCGCGCACCTCTCATACCTCCCCCTAGATCGGCGTGTTTATATGCACATCTCATACCGTCCCCTATATTACTGTGTTTTTGCGCACCTCCCATTGCGCTGTCGCTGTGCCTTCGCGCACCTCTCATACCTTCCCCAATATCGCCCTGTTTTCGCGCACCTTCCATACCTTCCCCTATATCGCTGCGTTTTGTGCACCTCTCATACCTTCCCCAATATCGCCCTGTTTTCGCGCATCTCCTATACCTTCCCTTACATCGCTGCGTTTTCGTGCACCTCTCATACCTTCCCCAATATCGCCCAGTTTTCGCGCACCTCCTATACCTTCCCTTGTATCGCTGCATTTTCGTGCACCTCTCATACCTTCCCCTATATCGCTGTTTTCATGCACATCTCATAACGTCGCCTATTTCGCTGTGTATTCGTGCACCTCCCATAACATTCCCTATATCGTTCTGCCTTCACGCACCTCTCATACCTTCCCCTATATCGCTGCGTTTTCATGCACATCTCATAACGTCGCCTATTTCGCTGTGTATTCGAGCACCTCCCATAACATTCCCTATTTCGCTCTGCCTTCACGCACCTCTCATACCTTCCCCTATATCACCGTGTTTTCATGCACATCTCATAACATCCCCTATATTGCTGGGTTTTCACGCACCTCTCATAACTTCCCCTCTATCGCCCTGTTTTCGCACTCCTCTCATACCTTCACCTATTTCACTGTATTTTCACACACCTCTCATAACTTCCCCTATATCGCTGTGTTTTTGCACACCTCTCATGGTTTCCCGTCTATCGCCGTGTATTCATGCACATCACATACCGTCCCGTATATCGCTGTGCTTTCGCGCACCTCTCATACCTTCCCCTATATCGCTGTGTTTTTGTGCACCTCTCATACCTTCACTAATATCTTTACATTTTCATGCACATCTCATCACGTCCCCTATATCACTGTGCATTCACGCACCTCCCATAGTATCCCCTATATCGCTGGGCATTCACGCACCTTCCATAGTATGCCCTATATTGCTGTGCCTTCGCACACTTCTCATACCTTCCCCTATATCACCCTGTTTTCGTACATCTCCCATTCCTTCCCCTATATCGCTGTGTTTTCGTGCACCTTTCATACCTTCCCCTATATCACTGCGTTTTCACACACCTCTCATAACTTCTCCTGTATCGCTGTGTTTTTGTGCACCTCTCATACCTTCCCTAATATCGCTGCGTTTTCATGCACATCTCATCACGTTCCCTATATCGCTGTGTATTCACGCACCTCCTATAGCATCCCCTATATCGCTGTGCATTGCGCACCTCTCATACCTTCCCCTATATCGCTGTCTTTTCGCGCACATCCCATAGATTCACCTTTATCGCTGTGGTATTGCTCACCTCTCATAGCTTCCCCTGTATCGCCGTGTTTTTGCTCATCTCTCATAACTTCCCCTATATCGCCGTGTATTCGTGCACCTCTCATGTCTTCACCGAGATCGCTATGTTTTCGCTCCTCTCATTACTTCCCCATATCGCTGTGTTTTCTCGCACATCTGATACATTCTCCCGTATCGCCGTATTTTCGCGCACCTCTCATAATTTCCCCTATATCACTGTGTTTTCGCGCACCTCTCATAACTTCCCCTATATCGCTGTGCCTTCGTGCACCTCTCATACCTTCCCCTATATCGCCCTGTTTTTGCGCACCTCCTATACCTTCCCTAATATCGCTGCATTTTCGTGCACCTCTCATACCTTCCACTATATCGCTGTGTTTTCATGCACATCTCATAACGTCCCCTATTTCGCTGTGTATTCGTGCACCTCCCATAGCATCCCCTATATCGCTGTGCCTTCGTGCACCTCCCATGTCTTCCCCTATATCGCCCTGTTTTCACCCACCTCCTATACCTTCCCTTATATCGCTGTGTTCTCGTGCACCTCTAATACCTCCCCCTATATCGTTGTGTTTTCACGTACCTCTCATAACTTCTCCTATATTGCGGTATTTTTGCGTAACTCTCATAAATTCCCCTATATCGCCGCATTTTTATGCATATCTCATAACGTCCCCTATATCGCTGTGTATTCCTGCACCTCCCATTCCTTCCTCTATATCGCTGTGTTTTCGTGCTCCTCTCATACCTTCCCTAATATCGCTGCGTTTTCATGCACATCTCATCACGTACCCTATATCGCTGTGTATTCACGTACCTCCCATAGCATCCCCTGTATCGCTGTGCCTTGTGCACCTCACATACCTTACCCTATATCGCTGTCTTTTCGCGCACATCCCATAGATTCACCTTTATCGCTGTGTTATTGCTCACCTCTCATAGCTTCCCCTATATTGTCGTGATTTCGCGCACCTCTCCTGTCTTCCCCTATATCACTGTGTTTTCGCGCACCTTCCATAGCATCCCCTATATTGCTGTGTCTTCGCATACCTCCATTAACTTCATCTATATCACCGTTTTCGAGCACCTTACATAACTTCCCCTATATCGCTGTGTTTTGTGCACCTCTCATACCTCCCCCTATATCGCTGTGCCTTGCGCACCTCTCATACCTTCCCCTATATCACCCTGTTTTCGCGCACCTCTCATTCCTTCACCTATATCACTGTTTTCGTGCACCTCTCATAACTTCCCCTATATCGCTGTGTTTTCACACACCTCTCATAACTTCTCCTATATCACTGTGTTTTTTTTGCACCTCTCATACCTTCCCTAATATCGCTGCATTTTCATGCACATCTCATCATGTCCCCTATATCGCTGTGTATTCACGCACCTCCCATAGCATCCCCTATATCGCTGTGCCTTGTGCACCTCACATACCTTCCCCTATATCGCTGTCTTTTCGCGCACATCCCATAGATTCACCTTTATCGCTGTGTTATTGCTCACCTCTCATAGCTTCCCCTGTATTGCCCTGTTATTGCTCACCTCTCATAGCTTCCCCTATATCGCCGTGTTTTTGCGCACCTCTCCTGTCTTCCCCTATATCACTGTGTTTTCGCGCACGTTCCATAGCATCCCCTATATTGCTGTGCCTTCGCATACCTCCATTAACTTCATCTATATCACCCTGTTTTCGAGCACCTTACATACCTTCCCCTATATCGCTGTGTTTTTGTGCACCTGTCATATCTCCCCTTATATCGCTGTGCCTTGCGCACCTCTCATACCTTCCCTAATATCGCTGCATTTTCATGCACATCTCATCAAGTCCCCTATATCGCTGTATATTCACGCACCTCCCATAGCATCCCCTATATCGCTGTGCCTTGCGCACCTCTCATACCTTCCCCTATATCGCTGAATTTTTGCGCACATCCCATAGATTCACCTTTATCGCTGTGCTATTTCTCACCTCTCATAGCTTCCCCTGTATCACCGTGTTTTTGCTCACCTCTCATAGATTCCCCTATATCGCCCTGTTTTCGTGCTCCTCTCATACCTTCCCCTATATCGCTGTGTTTTCACGCACCTCTCTTAACTTCTCCTATATCGCTGTGTTTTTGCTCACCTCTCATAGCTTCCCCTGTATCGCCGTCTTTTTGCTCACCTCTCATAGCTTCCCTATATCGCTGTGTTTTCGAGCACCTCTCCTGTCTTCCCCTATATCACTGTGTTTTCGCGCACCCCTCATACCTTCCCCTATATTGCTGTGTTTTCGTGCTCCCCTCATACCTTAACTAATATCGTTGCATTTTCATGCACATCTCAACACGTCCCCTATATCGCTGTGTATTGACGCACCTCCCATAGCTTCCCCTGTATCGCCGTGTTTTTGCTCACCTCTCATAGCTTCCAGTATATCGCCCAGTTTTCGCGCACCTCCCATACTTTCCCGATCTCGCTGTGTTTTCGTACTCCTCTCATACCTTCCCCTATATCACTGTGTTTTCACGTACCTCTCTTAACTTCTCCTATATCGCTGTGTTTTTGCACACCTCTTATACCTTCCCCTATATCGCCGTGTTTTTATGCACATCTCATAACGTCCCCTATATCGCTGTGTTTTCTCGCACCTCTGATGGCTTGTCCGATATCGCCGTGTATTGATGCACATCTCATACCGTCCCCTATATCGCTGTGTTTTCGCGCACCTCCCATAGCTTCGCCTACATCGCTGTTTTCGCGCACATCCCATAGCTTCACCTTGATCGCTGTGTTATTGCTCAGCTCTCATAGCTTACCCTATATCGCCATGTTTTCACGCATCTCTTACAATTTCCCCTATATCGCCGTGTTCTCACACACCTCTCATACCTTCCCCATATCACTGTTTTTTTGCGCATGTCCCATAGCGTCCCCTATATCGCTGTGTTTTCTCGCACCTCTGATACATTCCCCTGTATCGCCGTGGTTTCGCGCACATCCCATAGGTTCCACTATATTGCCCTGTTTTTGCGCACCTCTCATGTCTTCCCCTATATCACGGTGTTGTCGCGCACCTCTCATAGCATCCCCTGTATTGCTGTGCGTTCGCGCACCTCTCATAACTTCCCCTATATCGCCCTGTTTTCGCGCACCTCCCATACCTTCCCCATTATCGCTGTGTTTTCGTGCACCTCTCCTGCCTTCCCTTATATCGCTGTGTTTTCACAGACCTCTCATAACTTCTCCTATATCGCTGTATTTTTGCGCAGCTCTTATACTTTCCCCTATATCGCCGTGTTTTCATGCACATCTCTTAACGAACCATATATCGCTGTGTATTCGCGCACCTGCCATAGCATCCCCTATATCGCTGTGACTTCGCGCACCTCTCATACCTTCCCCTATGTTGCCCTGTCTTCGCACACCTCCCATAGTGTCACCTATATCGCTGAATTTTCGCACACTTCTCATACCTTCCCCTATATCGCCGTGTTTTCATGCACATCTCATAACGTCCCCTATATCGCTGGGTTTTCACGCACCTTTCATAACTTCCCCTATATCGCCCTGCTTTTGAGCACCTCCCATACCTTCCCCTATATCGCCGTGTTTTCATGCACATCTCATAACGTCCCCTATATCGCTGGGTTTTCACGCACCTTTCATAACTTCCCCTATATCGCCCTGCTTTTGAGCACCTCCCATACCTTGCCCTATATCGCTGTGTTTTCGTGTACCTCTCATACCTCCCCCTATATCGCTGTGTTTTCACACACCTCTCATAACTTCCCCTATATCGCCCTGCTTTTGAGCACCTCCCATACCTTCCCCTATATCGCTGTGTTTTCGTGTACCTCTCATACCTCCCCCTATATCGCTGTGTTTTCACACACCTCTCATAAATTCTTCTATATTGCTGTATTTTTGCGCACTTCTCATAACTTCCCCTATATCGCCGTGTTTTTATGCACATCTCATAACGTCCCCTATATCGCTGTGTTTTCGAGCACCTCCCATTCCTTCCCGTGTATATCTCTGTGTTTTCGTGCACCTTTCATACCTTCCCCATATCGCTGTTTTCGCACACCTCTCATAACTTCTCCTATATCACTGTGTTTTTGTACACCTCTCATACCTTTCCTAATATCGCTGCGTTTTCATGCACATCTCATCACGTCCCCTATATCGCTGTGTTTTCACGCACCTCTCATAGCTTCCCCTATATCGCTGTCTTTTCACGCACATCCCATAGATTCAGCTTTATCGCTGTGTTTTTGCTCACCTCTCATACCTTCCCCTATATCACCCTGTTTTTGCGCACATCCCATAGCTTCCATTATATTGCCCTGTTTTTGCGCACCTCTCATGTCTTCCCCTACATCGCTGTGTTTTCTCGCACCTCTGATGCATTTGCCTGTAATGCCAAGTTTTCGCGCACCTCTCATACTTTCCCCTATATCGCCGTGTTTTCGCGCACCTCCCATAGCATCCCCTATATCGCTGTGCCTTCGTGCACTTCTCATACCTTCCCCTATATCGCCGTGTTTTCACGCACCTCTCATAACTTCCCCTATATCTCCCTGTTTTTGCGCACCTCTCATAACTTCCCCTATATCGCTGTGTTTTCGCACACCTCTCATGGATTCTCGACTATCGCCGTGTATTCATGCACATCTCATACCTTCCCCTATATCGATGTCTTTTCGCACACATCCCATAGATTCACCTTTATCACTGTGTTATTGCTCACCTCTCATAGCTTCCCCTACATCGCCGTGTTTTTGCGCACCTCTCATAACTTCCCCTATATCGCTGTATTGTTATGCACATCTCATAACGTCCCCTATATCGCTGTGTATTCGCGCACCTCCCATAGCATCCCCTATATTGCTGTGCCTTCGCGCACCTCTCATACCTTCCCCTATATCGCCCTGTTTTCGCGCACCTCCCATTCCTTCACCTATATCGCTGTGTTTTTGCGCACCTCTGATACCTTCCCTAATATCGCTGCGTTTTCATGCACATCTCATCACGTCCCCTATATCGCTGTGTATTCACGCACCTCCCATAGCATCCCCTATATCGCTGTCTTTTCGCGCACATCCCATAGATTCACCTTTATTGCTGTGTTTTTGCTCACCTCTCATAGCTTCCCCTGTATCGCCGTCTTTTTGCTCACCTCTCATAGCTTCCCCTAAATCGCTGTGTTATCGCGCACCTCTCCTGTCTTCCCCTATATCATTGTGTTTTCGCGCACCTTCCATAGCATCCCCTATATTGCTGTGCCTTCGCATACCTCCATTAACTTCATCTATATCACCCTGTTTTCGAGCACCTTCCATACCTTCCCCTATATCGCTGTGTTTTCGTGCACCTCTCATACCTCCCCCTATATTGCTGTGCCTTGCGCACTTCTCATACCTTCCCCTATATTGCTGTCTTTTCGCGCACATCCCATAGATTCATCTTTATCGTTGTTTTATTGCTCACCTCTCATAGCTTCCCCTGTATCGCCGTGTTTTTAGCACCTCTCATAACTTCCCCTATATCGCCGTGTTGTTATGCACATCTCATAACGTCCCCTATATCGCTGTGTATTCGCGCACCTCCCATAGCATCCCCTATATCGCTGTGTCTTCGCGCACCTCTCATACCTTCCCCTATACGTCCTGTTTTCACGCACCTACCATTCCTTCACCTATATCGCCCTGTTTTCGCGCACCTCCTATACCTTCCCTTATATCGCTGCGTTTTCGTGCACCTCTCATACCTTCCCATATATTGCCCTGTTTTCGCGCACCTCCTATACCTTCCCTTATATCGCTGCGTTTTCGTGTACCTCTCATACCTCCCCCAATATCGTTGTGTTTTCACGCACCTCTCATAAATTCTCCTATATTGCTGTATTTTTGCGCACCTCTCATAACTTCCCCTGTATTGCCCTGTTTTCGCACACCTCTCATAGCTTCCCCTTTATCGTCGTGTTTTCGCGCACCTCTCCTGTCTCCCCCTATATCACTGTGTTTTTGCGCACCTTCCATAGCATCCCCTATATTGCTGTGCCTTCGCATACCTCCATTAACTTCATCTATATCACCCTGTTTTCGAGCACCTTACATACCTTCCCCTACATCGCTGTGTTTTTGTGCACCTCTCATACCTCACACTATATCGCTGTGCCTTGCGCACCTCTCATACCTTCCCCTATATCGCTGTGTTTTCACACACCTCTCATAACTTCTCCTATATCACTGTGTTTTTTTTTTCACCTCTCGTACCTTCCCTAATATCGCTGCATTTCCATGCACATCTAATCACGTCCCCTATATCGCTGTGTATTCACACACATCCCATAGCACCCCCTATATCGCTGTGCCTTTTGCACCTCTCATACCTTCCCCTATATCGCTGTCTTTCTGCGCACATCCCATAGATTCACCTTTATCGCTGTGTTATTGCTCACCTCTCATAGCTTCCCCTGTATCACCGTGCTTTTGCTCACCTCTCATAGATTCCCCTATATCGCCCTGTTTTCGTGCACCTCCCATACCTTCCCCAATATCATTGTGTTTTCATGCTCCTCTCATGCCCTCCCCTATATCGCTGTGTTTTCACGCACCTCTCTTAACTTTTCCTATATTGCTGTATTTTTGCGCACTTCTCATAACTTCCCCTATATCGCCGTGTTTTTATGCACATCTCATAACGTCCCCTATATCGCTGTGTTTTCGAGCACCTCCCATTCCTTCCTGTGTATATCTCTGTGTTTTCGTGCACCTTTCATACCTTCCCCTATATCGCTGTTTTCGCACACATCTCATAACTTCTCCTATGTCACTGTGTTTTTGTACACCTCTCATACCTTTCCTAATATCGCTGCGTTTTCATGCACATCTCATCACGTCCCCTATATCGCTGTGTTTTCACGCACCTCTCATAGCTTCCCCTATATCGCTGTCTTTTCGCGCACATCCCATAGATTCAGCTTTATCGCTGTGTTTTTGCTCACCTCTCATACCTTCCCCTATATCACCCTGTTTTTGCGCACATCCCATAGCTTCCATTATATTGCCCTGTTTTTGCGCACCTCTCATGTCTTCCCCTACATCGCTGTGTTTTCTCGCACCTCTGATGCATTTGCCTGTAATGCCAAGTTTTCGCGCACCTCTCATACTTTCCCCTATATCGCCGTGTTTTCGCGCACCTCTCATAGCTTCCCATATATCGCCGTGTTTTCATACACATCTCATAACGTCCCCTATATCACTGTGTTTTCGCGTACCTCCCATAGCATCCCCTATATCGCTGTGCCTTCGTGCACTTCTCATACCTTCCCCTATATCGCCGTGTTTTCATGCACATCTCATAACGTCCCCTATATTGCTGGGTTTTCACGCACCTCTCATAACTTCCCCTATATCTCCCTGTTTTTGCGCACCTCTCATAACTTCCCCTATATCGCTGTGTTTTCGCACACCTCTCATGGATTCTCGACTATCGCCGTGTATTCATGCACATCTCATACCTTCCCCTATATCGATGTCTTTTCGCACACATCCCATAGATTCACCTTTATCACTGTGTTATTGCTCACCTCTCATAGCTTCCCCTACATCGCCGTGTTTTTGCGCACCTCTCATAACTTCCCTTATATGGCTGTATTGTTATGCACATCTCATAACGTCCCCTATATCGCTGTGTATTCGCGCACCTCCCATAGCATCCCCTATATCGCTGTGCCTTCGCGCACCTCTCATACCTTCCCCTATATCGCCCTGTTTTCGCGCACCTCCCATTCCTTCACCTATATCGCTGTGTTTTTGCGCACCTCTGATACCTTCCCTAATATCGCTGCGTTTTCATGCACATCTCATCAGGTCCCCTATATCGCTGTGTATTCACGCACCTCCCATAGCATCCCCTATATCGCTGTGCCTTGCGCACCTCTCATACCTTCCCCTATATCGCTGTCTTTTCGCGGACATCCCATAGATTCACCTTTATCGCTGTGTTTTTGCTCACCTCTCATAGCTTCCCCTGTATCGCCGTCTTTTTGCTCACCTCTCATAGCTTCCCCTATATCGCTGTGTTATCGCGCACCTCTTCTGTCTTCCCCTATATCATTGTGTTTTCGCGCACCTTCCATAGCATCCCCTATATTGCTGTGCCTTCGCATACCTCCATTAACTTTATCTATATCACCCTGTTTTCGAGCACCTTCCATACCTTCCCCTATATCGCTGTGTTTTCGTGCACCTCTCATACCTCCCCCTATATCGCTGTGCCTTGCGCACTTCTCATACCTTCCCCTATATTGCTGTCTTTTCGCGCACATCCCATAGATTCATCTTTATCGCTGTTTTATTGCTCACCTCTCATAGCTTCCCCTGTATCGCCGTGTTTTTAGCACCTCTCATAACTTCCCCTATATCGCCGTGTTGTTATGCACATCTCATAACGTCCCCTATATCGCTGTGTATTCGCGCACCTCCCATAGCATCCCCTATATCGCTGTGTCTTCGCGCACCTCTCATACCTTCCCCTATACGTCCTGTTTTCACGCACCTCCCATTCCTTCACCTATATCGCCCTGTTTTCGCGCACCTCCTATACCTTCCCTTATATCGCTGCGTTTTCGTGCACCTCTCATACCTTCCCATATATTGCCCTGTTTTCGCGCACCTCCTATACCTTCCCTTATATCGCTGCGTTTTCGTGTACCTCTCATACCTCCCCCAATATCGTTGTGTTTTCACGCACCTCTCATAAATTCTCCTATATTGCTGTATTTTTGCGCACCTCTCATAACTTCCCCTATATCGCCGTGTTGTTATGCACATCTCATAACGTCCCCTATATCGCTGTGTATTCGCGCACCTCCCATAGCATCCCCTATATCGCTGTGTCTTCGCGCACCTCTCATACCTTCCCCTATACGTCCTGTTTTCACGCACCTCCCATTCCTTCACCTATATCGCCCTGTTTTCGCGCACCTCCTATACCTTCCCTTATATTGCTGCGTTTTCGTGCACCTCTCATACCTTCCCATATATTGCCCTGTTTTCGCGCACCTCCTATACCTTCCCTTATATCGCTGCGTTTTCGTGTACCTCTCATACCTCCCCCAATATCGTTGTGTTTTCACGCACCTCTCATAAATTCTCCTATATTGCTGTATTTTTGCGCACCTCTCATAACTTCCCCTATATCGCCGTGTTTTTATGCACATCTCATAACGTCCCCTATATCGCTCTGTATTCGTGCACCTCCCATTTTTCTCCTATATCGCTGTGTTTTCGTGCTCCTGTCATAACTTCCCTAATATCGCTGCATTTTCATGCACATCTCATCACGTCCCCTATATCGGTGTGTATTCTCGCACCTCCCATTGCATCCCCTATATCGCTGTGCCCTGCGCACCTCTCATACCTTCCCCTATATCGCTGTCTTTTCGCGCACATCCCATAGATTCACCTTTATCGCTGTGTTATTGCTCACCTCTCATAGCTTCCCCTGTATTGCCCTGTTTTCGCACACCTCTCATAGCTTCCCCTTTATCGTCGTGTTTTCGCGCACCTCTCCTGTCTCCTCCTATATCACTGTGTTTTTGCGCACCTTCCATAGCATCCCCTATATTGCTGTGCCTTCGCATACCTCCATTAACTTCATCTATATCACCCTGTTTTCGAGCACCTTACATACCTTCCCCTACATCACTGTGTTTTTGCGCACCTCTCATACCTTCCCCTATATCACTGTGTTTTCACACACCTCTCATAACTTCTCCTATATCACTGTGTTTTTTTTTTCACCTCTCGTACCTTCCCTAATATCGCTGCATTTCCATGCACATCTCATCACGTCCCCTATATCGCTGTGTATTCACGCACATCCCATAGCATCCCCTATATCGCTGTGCCTTGTGCACCTCTCATACCTTCCCCTATATCGCTGTCTTTCTGCGCACATCCCATAGATTCACCTTTATCGCTGTGTTATTGCTCACCTCTCATAGCTTCCCCTGTATCACCGTGCTTTTGCTCACCTCTCATAGATTCCCCTATATCGCCCTGTTTTCGTGCACCTCCCATACCTTCCCCAATATCGTTGTGTTTTCATGCTCCTCTAATACCCTCCCCTATATCGCTGTGTTTTCACGCACCTCTCTTAACTTTTCCTATATTGCTGTGTTTTTGTACACCTCTCATACCTTCCCCTACATCGCTGTGTTTTCAGGCACCTCTCATGACTTCCCCAATATCGCCGTGTATTCATGCATATCTCATACCGTCCCCTATATCGCTGTGTTTTCGCGCACCTCCCATAGCTTCGCCTACATCGCTGTTTTCGCGCACATCCCATAGCTTCACCTTGATCGCTGTGTTATTGCTCACCTCTCATAGCTTACCCTATATCGTCGTGTTTTCACGCACCTCGCATGTCTTCACCTATATCACTATGTTTTCGCTCCTATCATTACTTCCCCTATATCGCTGTGTTTTCTCGCACCTCTGATACATTCTCCAGTATTGCCATGTTTTCGCGCACCTCTTACAATTTCCCCTATATCGCCGGGTTCACGCACACCTCTCATACCTTCCCTAATATCACTGTTTTTTTGCGCATGTCCCATAGCTTCCCCTATATCGCTGTGTTTTCGCGCACCTCTCATACCTTCCCCAATATCACCCTGTTATCACGCACATCGCCTAGCTTCAATATATATTGCCCTGTTTTCGCGCACCTCTCATGTCTTCCACTATATCACTGTGTTTTCGCGCACCTCCCATAGCATCCCTTATATTGCTGTGTCTTCACGCACCTCTCATACCTTCCTCTATATCGCCCTGTGTTCGCGCACCTTCCATACCTTTCCCTATATCGCTGTTTTCATGCACCTCTCATACCTCCCCCTATGTCGCTGTGTTTTCACGCACCTCTCATAATTTCTCCTATATCGCCATATTTTTGCACACCACTCATGGCTTCCCCAATATCGCCGTGTTTTCATGCACATCTCTTAATGTCCCATATATCGCTGTGTATTCGCGCACCTTCCGTAGCATCCCATATATGGCTGTGACTTTGCGCTCCTCTCATACCTTCTCCCATGTTGCCCTGTCTTCGCACACCTCCCATAGCGTCGCCTATATCGCTGAATTTTCGCACACCTCTCATACCTTCCCCTATGTCGCCGTGTTTTCATGCACATCTCATAACATCCCCTATATCGCTGGGTTTTCACGCACCTCTCATAAATTCCCCTATATTGCCCTGCTTTCGAGCACCTCCCATACCTTGCCCTATATCGCAGTGTTTTCGTGTACCTCTCATACCTCCCCCTATATCGCTGTGTTTTCACACACCTCTCATAAGTTCCCCTATATCGCCCTGCTTTCGAGCACCTCCCATACCTTGCCCTATATCGCTGTGTTTTCGTGTACCTCTCATACCTCCCCCTATATCGCTGTGTTTTCACACACCTCTCATAACTTCTCCGATAATGCTGTATTTTTGAGCACCTCTCATAACTTCCCCTATATCGCCGTGTTTTTATGCACATCTCATAACGTCCCCTATATCGTTGTGTATTCGAGCACCTCCCATTCCTTCCCGTGTATATCTCTGTGTTTTCGTGCACCTTTCATACCTTCCCCTATATCGCTGTTTTCGCACACCTCTCATAACTTCTCCTATATCACTGTGTTTTTGTACAGCTCTCATACCTTCCCTAATATCGCTGCGTTTTCATGCACATCTCATCACGTCCCCTATATCGCTGTGTTTTCACGCACCTCTCATAACTTCTCCTACATCGCTGTGTTTTCATGCACCTCTCATAGCTTCCCCTATAGCGCTGTCTTTTCGCGCACATCCCATAGATTCAGCTTTATCGCTGTGTTTTTGTTCACCTTTCATAGCTTCTCCTATATCGCCGTTTTTTCGCGCACCTCTCAAGTCTTCACCTGGATCGCTATGTTTTCGCTCCTCTCAATACTTCTCCTATATCGCTGTATTTTCTAGCACATCTCATACATTCTCAAGTATCGCCGTGTTTTCGCACAGCTCTCATAATTTCCCCTATATCGCCGTATTCTCGCACACCTCTCATAAACTTCCCCTATATCACTGTGTTTTCGCGCACGTACCATTGCGTCCCCTATATCGCTGTGTTTTCGCTCACCTTTCATACCTTCCCCTATATCGCCCTGTTTTCATGCACATCCCATAGCTTCCACTATATTGCCCTGTTTTCTCGCACCTCTCATGTATTCCACTACATCGCTGTGTTTTCACGCACCTCTCATACCTCCCCCTATATCGCCGTGTTTTTATGCACATCTCATTCGGTCCCCTATATCACTGTGTTTTCGCGCACCTCCCATAGCATCCCCTATATCGCTGTGCCTTCGCGCACCTCTCATACCTTCCACAATATCGCCCTGTTTTGGCGCAGCTCCCATACCTTCCCCTATATCGCTGTGTTTTTGTGCACCTCTCATACCTTCCCCAATATCGCCCTGTTTTCGCGCATCTCCTATACCTTCCCTTATATCGCTGCATTTTCGTGCACCTCTCATACCTTCCCGTATATAGCCCAGTTTTCGCGCACCTCCTATACCTTCCCTTGTATCACTGCATTTTCGTGCACCTCTCATACCTTCCCCTATATCGCTCTGTTTTAATGCACATCTCATAACGTCAACCAATTTCGCTGTGTATTCGTGCACCTCCCATAACATTCCCTATATCGCTCTGTCTTCACGCACCTCTCATACCTTCCCCTATATTACCGTCTTTTCATGCACATCTCATAACGTCCCCTATATTGCTGGGTTTTCACGCACCTCTCATAACTTCCCCTATATCGTCCTGTTTTCACACTTCTCTCATACCTTCACCTATATCACTGTGTTTTCACGCACCTCTCATAACTTCCCCTACATGGCTGTGTTTTCGCACACCTCTCATGGTTTCCCGTCTATCGCCGTGTATTCATACACATCTCATACAGTCCCGTATATCACTGTGTTTTCACACTCCTCTCATAACTTCTCCTATATCGCTGTGTTTTTGTGCACCTCTCATACCTTCCCTAATATCGCTGCGTTTTCATGCACATCTCATCACGTCCCCTATACCGCTGTGTATTCACGCACCTCCCATAGCATCCCCTATATCGCTGTGCATTGCGCACCTCTCATACCTTCCTCTATATCGCTGTCTTTTCACGCACATCCCATAGATTCACCTTTATCGCTGTGTTATTGCTCACCTCTCATAGCTTCCCCTGTATCGCCGTGTTTTTGCTCACATCTCATAGCTTCCCCTATATCGCCGTGTTTTCGTGCACCTCTCATGTCTTCACCGAGATCGCTATGTTTTCGCTCCTCTCATTACTTCCACTATATCGCTGTGTTTACTCGCACATCTGATACATTCTCCCGTATCGTCGTGCTTTCGCGCACCTCTCATAATTTCCCCTATCTCGCCGTGTTCTCGCACATCTCTCATACCTTCCCCTATATCACTGTGTTTTCGCGCATGTCCCATAGCGTCCCCTATATCGCTGTGCTTTCGCGCACCTCTCATACCTTCCCCTATATCACCCTGTTTTCGTGCACATCCCATAGATTTCACTATATTGCCCTGTTTTTGCGCACCTCTCATGTATTCCACTACATCGCTGTCTTTTCTCGCACCTCTGATGCATTTGCCGGTAATGCCAAGTTTTCGCGCACCTCTCATACTTTCCCCTATATCGCCGTGTTTTCGCGCACCTCTCATAGCTTCCCATATATCGCCGTGTTTTCATACACATCTCATACCGTCCCCTATATCACTGTGTTTTCGCGCACCTCCCATAGCATCCCCTATATCGCTGTGCCTTCGTGCACTTCTCATACCTTCCCCTATATCGCCGTGTTTTCATGCACATCTCATAACGTCCCCTATATTGCTGGGTTTTCACGCACCTCTCATAACTTCCCCTATATCTCCCTGTTGTTGCGCACCTCTCATAACTTCCCCTATATCGCTGTGCTTTCGCACACCTCTCATGGATTCTCGACTATTGCCGTGTATTCATGCACATCTCATACCGTCCCCTATATCGCTGTGTTTTCGCACACCTCCCATAGCATCCCCTATATCACTGTGCCTTCGTGCACTTCTCATACCTTCCCCTATATCGCCATGTTTTCATGCACATCTCATAACGTCCCCTATATTGCTGGGTTTTCACGCACCTCTCATAACTTCCCCTATATCTCCCTGTTTTTGCGCACCTCTCATATCTTCCCCTATATCGCCGTGTTGTTATGCACATCTCATAACGTCCCCTATATCGCTGTGTATTCGTGCACCTCCCATAGCATCCCTTATATCGCTGCGTTTTCGTGCTCCTCTCATACCTTCCCCTATATTGCCCTGTTTTCGTGCAACTCCTATACCTTCCCTTATATCGCTGCGTTTTTATGTACCTCTCATACCTCCCCGAATATCGTTGTGTTTTCACGCCCCTCTCATAAATTCTCCTATATTGCTGTATTTTTGCGCACCTCTCATAGCGTCCCCTATATTGCTCTGTATTTGTGCACCTCCCATTCCTTCCCCTATATCGCTGTGTTTTCGTGCTCCTGTCATAACTTCCCTAATATCGCTGCGTTTTCATGCACATCTCATCACGTCCCCTATATCGCTGTGTATTCTCGCACCTCCCATAGCATCCCCTATATCGCTGTGCCTTGCGCACCTCTCATACATTCCCCTATATCGCTGTCTTTTCACGCATATCCCATAGATTCACCTTTATCGCTGTGTTATTGCTCACCCCTCATAGCTTCCCCTGTATTGCCGTTTTTGCTCACCTCTCATAGCTTCCCCTGTATCGTCGTGTTTTCGCGCACCTCTCCTGTCTCCCCCTATATCACTGTGTTTTCGCACACCTTCCATAGAATCCCCTATATTGCTGTGCCTTCGCATACCTCCATTAACTTCATCTATATCACCCTGTTTTCGAGCACCTTACATACCTTCCCCTATATCGCTGTGTTTTTGTGCACCTCTCATACCTCACCCTATATCGCTGTGCCTTGCGCACCTCTCATACCTTCCCCTATATCACCGTTTTCGCGCACCTCCCATTCCTTCACCTATATTGCTGTTCTCGTGCACCTCTCATACCTTCCCCTATATCGCTGTGTTTTCACACACCTCTCATAACTTCTCCTATATCACTTGTGTTTTTTTTTTCACCTCTCATACCTTCCCTAATATCGCTGCATTTTCATGCACATCTCATCACGTCTCCTATATCGCTGTGTATTCACGCACATCCCATAGCATCCCCTATATCGCTGTCTTTCTGCGTACATCCCATAGATTCACCTTTATCGCTGTGTTATTGCTCACCTCTCATAGCTTCCCCTGTATCACCGTGTTTTTGCTCACCTCTCATAGATTCCCCTATATCGCCCTGTTTTCGTGCACCTCCCATACCTTCCCTGATATCGTTGTGTTTTCGTGCTCCTCTGATACCTTCCCCTAAATCGCTGTGTTTTCACGCACCTCTCTTAACTTTTCCTATATTGCTGTGTTTTTGTACACCTCTCATACCTTCCCCTATATCGCTGTGTTTTCAGGCACCTCTCATGGCTTCCCCAATATCGCCGAGTATTCATGCATATCTCATACCGTCCCCTATATCACTGTGTTTTCGCGCACCTCTCATAGCTTCGCCTACATCGCTGTTTTCGGGCACATCCCACAGCTTCACCTTGATCGCTGTGTTATTGCTCACCTCTCATAGCTTACCCTATATCGTCGTGCTTTCTCGCACCTCTGATACATTCTCCTGTATTGCCATGTTTTCGCGCACCTCTTACAATTTCCCCTATATCGCCGTGTTCACGCACACCTCTCATACCTTCCCCTATATCACTGTTTTTTTGCGCATGTCCCATACCTTCCCCTATATCGCTGTGTTTATCACGCACATCGCCTAGCTTCCACTATATTGCCCTGTTTTCGCGCACCTCTCATGTCTTCCCCTATATCACTGTGTTTTTGCACACCTCCCATAGCATACCCTATATTGCTGTGCCTTCACACACCTCTCATACGTTCCTCTATATCGCCTTGTTTTCGAGCACCTCCCATACCTTCCCCTTATCGCTGTGCTTTCGTGTACCTCTCATACCTTCCCCTATATCACTGTGTTTTCGTGCACGCCCTTTAGCGTCCCCTATATCGCTGTGTTTTCGCGCACCTCTCATACCTTCCACTACTTTGCTGTGTTTTCTGGCACCTCTGATGCATTCCCATGGAACGCCAAGTTTTCGCGCACCTCTCATACTTTCCCCTATATCGCCGTGTTTACGCGCACCTCTCATACCTCCCCGTATATCGCCATGTTTTTATGCACATCTCATACCGTCTCCAATATCGCTGTGTTTTCGCGCACCTCCCATAGCATCCCCTATATCGCTGTGCCTTCGTGCACCTCTCATACCTTCCCCTATATCGCACTGTTTTCGCGCACCTCCTATACCTTCCCTTATATCGCTGCGTTTTCGTGCACCTCTCATACCTTCCACTATATCGCTGTGTTTTCATGCACATCTCATAACGTCCCCTATTTCGCTGTGTATTCGTGCACCTCACATAACATCCCCTATTTCTCTGTGCCTTCGCGCACCTCTCATACCTTCCCCTATATCGCCGTGTTTTCATGCACATCTCATAACGACCCCTATTTCGCTGTGTATTCGTGCACCTCACATAATATCCCCTATTTCTCTGTCCCTTCGCGCACCTCTCATACCTTCCCCTATATCGCCGTGTTTTCATGCACATCTCATAACGTCCCCTATATCGCTGGGTTTTTACGCACCTCTCATAACTTCCCCTATATCGCCGTGCTTTCGAGCACCTCCCATACCTTCCACTATATCGCTGTGTTTTCGTTTACCTCTCATACCTCCCCCTATATCGCTGTGTTTTCACGCACCTCTCATACCTTCTCATATATTGCTGTATTTTTGCGCACCTCTCATAAATTCCCCTATATTGCCGTTTTTTTATGCACATCTCGTAAAGTCACCTATTTCGCTGTGTATTCGTGCACCTCCCATAACATCCCCTATATCGCTGTGCCTTCGTGCACCTCTCATACCTTCCCCTATATCGCCCTGTTTTTGCCCACCTCCTATACCTTCCTTTATATCGCTGTGTTTTCGTGCACCTCTCATACCTCCCCCTATATCGTTGTGTTTTCACGCACCTCTCATAACTTCTCCTATTTTGCTGAATTTTTACGCACCTCTCATAACTTCCCCTATATCGCCGTGTTTTTATGCACATCTCATAACGTCCCCTATGTTGCTGTGTATTCGTGCACCCTCCATTACTTCCCCCATATCGCTGTGTTTTCGTGCACATTTCATACCTTCCCCTATATCGCTGTGTTTTCGCACAACTCTCATAACTTCTCTTATATCACAGTGTTTTCGCGCACCTCCCATAGCTTTGTCTACTTTGCTGTTTTCGCACACCTCTCATACCTTCCCCTATATCGCTGTCTTTTCGCGCACATCCCATAGCTTCACCTTTATCGCTGTGTTATTGCTCATCTCTCATAGCTTCCCCTATATCGCCGTTTTTTCGCACACCTCGCATGTCTTCACCTATATCGCTATGTTTTCGCTCCAATCGTTACTTCCCCTATATGGCTGTGTTTTCTCGCACCTCTGAAACATTCCCCTGTATCACCATGTTTTCGCACACCTCTTATAATTTCCCCTATATCGCCGTGTTCTCGCAGACCTCTCATACCTTCCCCTATATCACTGTGTTTTTGCGCACGGCCCATAGCGTCCCCTATATCACTGTGCTTTCTCGCACCTCTGATGCATTCCCCTGTATCGCCGTGTTTTCGAGCACATCCCATAGCTTCCACTATATTGCCCTGTTTTTGTGCACCTCTCATGTCTTCTCCTATATCACTGGGTTTTCGCGCACCTCCCATAGCATCCCCTAAATATCAGTGCCTTCGCGCACCTCTCTTGCCTTCCCCTATATCACCCTGTTTTCGCGCACTTCCCATACATTCCCCTATATCGCTGTGTTTTCATGCACCTCCCATAGCATCCCCTGTATTGCTGTGTTTTCACGCACCTCTCATAACTTCTCCTACATTACTGTATTTTTGCGCACCTATCATAACTTCCCCTATATCGCTGTGTTTTTGTGCACCTCTCATACCTTCCCCTATATCACTGTGTTTTCGCGCACGTCCCATAGCGTCCCTTATATCGCTGTGTTTTCGCGAACCTCTCATACCTTCCCCTATATCGCCCTGTTTTTGCCCACCTCCTATACCTTCCTTTATATCGCTGTGTTTTCGTGCACCTCTCATACCTCCCCCTATATCGTTGTGTTTTCACGCACCTCTCATAACTTCTCCTATTTTGCTGAATTTTTACGCACCTCTCATAACTTCCCCTATATCGCCGTGTTTTTATGCACATCTCATAACGTCCCCTATGTTGCTGTGTATTCGTGCACCCTCCATTACTTCCCCCATATCGCTGTGTTTTCGTGCACATTTCATACCTTCCCCGATATCGCTGTGTTTTCGCACAACTCTCATAACTTCTCTTATATCACAGTGTTTTTGTGCACCTCTCATAACTTCCCTAATATCGCTGAGTTTTCATGCACATCTCATCACGTCCCCAATATCGCTGTGTATTCACACACCTCCCATAGGATCCCCTATATCGCTGTGCCTTGCGCACCTCTCATAGCTTCCCCTATATCGCCGTGTTTTCGCGCCCTTCTCATGTCTTCACCTAGATCGCTATGTTTTCGTTCCTCTCAATACTTCCCCTATATCGCTGTTTTCTCGCACATCTGATACATTCTCCCGTATCGCCGTGTTTTCGCACACCTCTCATAATTTCCCCTATATCGCCAATTTGTCGCACACTTCTCATACCTTTCCCTATATCACTGTGATTTCGCACATGTCTCATTGCATCCCCTATATCGCCGTGTTTTCGCGCACCTATTATAGCTTCCCATATATCGCTGTGTTTTCATACACATCTCATACCATCCCCTATAACACTGTTTTCGCGCACCTCCCATAGCATCCCCTATATCGCTGTGCCTTCGTGCACCTCTCATACCTTTCCGTATATCGCCGTGTTTTCATGCACATCTCATAACGTCCCCTCTATCGCCGTATTTTTGCTCACCTCTCATAACTTCCTCTATATCGCCCTGTTTTCGCGCACCTCTCATAACTTCCCCTTTATCGCTGTGTTTTCTCGCACCTCTGAAACATTCCCCTGTATCACCATGCTTTCGCACACCTCTTATAATTTCCCCTATATCGCCGTGTTCTCGCAGACCTCTCATACCTTCCCCAATATCACTGTGTTTTTGCGCACATCTCATAGCGTCCCCTATATCGCTGTGTTTTCTCGCAACTCTGATGCATTCCCCTGTATCACCGTGTTTTCGGGCACATCCCATAGCTTCCACTATATTGCCCTGTTTTTGTGCACCTCTCATGTCTTCTCCTATATCACTGTGTTTTCGCGCACCTCCCATAGCTTCCCCTAAATAGCAGTGCCTTCGCGCACCTCTCTTGCCTTCCCCTATATCGCCCTGTTTTCACGCACTTCCCATACATTCCCCTATATCGCTGTGTTTTCATGCACCTCCCATAGCGTCCCCTATATCGCTGTGTTTTCGCGAACCTCTCATACCTTCCCCTATATCGCCCTGTTTTCGCGCATATCCCATAGCTTCCACTATATTGCCCTGTTTTCGCGGAACTCTCATGTCTTCCCCCACATCACTGTGTTTTCTCGCACTTCTGATGCATTCCCATGTAACGCCAAGTTTTCGCGCATCTCTCATACTTTCCCCTATATCGCTGTGTTTTCACGCATCTCTCATGGCTTCCTCAATATCGCCGTGTATTCATGCACGTCCCATAGCGTCCCCTATATCGCTGTGTTTTCTCGCAACTCTGATGCATTCCCCTATATCGCCGTGTTTTCGGGCACATCCCATAGCTTCCACTATATTGCCCTGTTTTTGTGCACCTCTCAGGTCTTCTCCTATATCACTGTGTTTTCGCGCACCTCCCATAGCATCCCCTATATAGCAGTGCCTTCGCGCACCTCTCTTGCCTTCCCCTATATCGCCCTGTTTTTGCGCACATCCCATACATTCCCCTATATCGCTGTGTTTTCATGCACCTCCCATAGCATCACCTATATTGCTGTGCCTTCGCGCACGTCCCATAGCGTCCCCTATATCGCTGTGTTTTCGCGGAACTCTCATGTCTTCCCCTATATCACTGTGTTTTCTCGCACTTCTGATGCATTGCCATGTAACGCCAAGTTTTCGTGCATCTTTCATACTTTCCCCTATATCGCCGTGTTTTCGCGTACCTCTCATATCTTCCCCTATATCACTATGTTTTCATACACATCTGATACCGTCCCCTATATCACTGTGTTTTCGCGCACCTCCCATAGCAGCACCTATATCGCTGTGCCTTCGTGCACCTCTCACACCTTCCTCTATATCGCCCTGTTTTCGCGCACCTCCTATACTTTCCCCTATATCGCTGTGTTTTCAGGCATCTCTCATGGCTTCCTCAATATCGCCGTGTATTCATTCACGTCTCATACCGTCCCCTATATCGCTGTGTTTTCGCGCACCTCCCATAGCTTCGTCTACTTTGCTGTTTTTGCACACCTCTCATACCTTCCCCTATATCACTGTCTTTTCGCGCACATCCCATAGCTTCACCTTTATCGCTGTGTTATTGCTCATCTCTCATAGCTTCCCCTATATCGCCGTTTTTTCGCACACCTCGCATGTCTTCACCTATATCGCTATGTTTTCGCTCCAATCGTTACTTCCCCTATATGGCTGTGTTTTCTCGCACCTCTGAAACATTCCCCTGTATCACCATGTTTTCGCACACCTCTTATAATTTCCCCTATATCGCCGTGTTCTCGCAGACCTCTCATACCTTCCCCTATATCACTGTGTTTTTGCGCACGGCCCATAGCGTCCCCTATATCACTGTGCTTTCTCGCACCTCTGATGCATTCCCCTGTATCGCCGTGTTTTCGAGCACATCCCATAGCTTCCACTATATTGCCCTGTTTTTGTGCACCTCTCATGTCTTCTCCTATATCACTGGGTTTTCGCGCACCTCCCATAGCATCCCCTAAAGATCAGTGCCTTCGCGCACCTCTCTTGCCTTCCCCTATATCACCCTGTTTTCGCGCACTTCCCATACATTCCCCTATATCGCTGTGTTTTCATGCACCTCCCATAGCATCCCCTATATTGCTGTGTTTTCACGCACCTCTCATAACTTCTCCTACATTACTGTATTTTTGCGCACCTATCATAACTTCCCCTATATCGCTGTGTTTTTGTGCACCTCTCATACCTTCCCCTATATCACTGTGTTTTCGCGCACGTCCCATAGCGTCCCTTATATCGCTGTGTTTTCGCGAACCTCTCATACCTTCTCCTATATCGCCCTGTTTTCGCGCATATCCCATAGCTTCCACTATATTGCCCTGTTTTCGCGGAACTCTCATGTCTTCCCCCACATCACTGTGTTTTCTCGCACTTCTGATGCATTCCCATGTAACGCCAAGTTTTCGCGCATCTCTCATACTTGCCCCTATATCGCCGTGTTTTCGCGTACATCTCATATCTTCCCCTATATCACCATGTTTTCATACACATCTCATACCGTCCCCTATATCACTGTGTTTTCGCGCACCTCCCATAGCAGCCCCTATATCGCTGTGCCTTCATGCACCTCTCACACCTTCCCCTATATCGCCCTGTTTTCGTGCACCTCCTCTACTTTCCCCTATATCGCTGTGTTTTCACGCATCTCTCATGGCTTCCTCAATATCGCCGTGTATTCATGCACGTCCCGTAGCGTCCCCTATATCGCTGTGTTTTCTCGCAACTCTGATGCATTCCCCTATATCGCCGTGTTTTCGGGCACATCCCATAGCTTCCACTATATTGCCCTGTTTTTGTGCACCTCTCAGGTCTTCTCCTATATCACTGTGTTTTCGCGCACCTCCCATAGCATCCCCTATATAGCAGTGCCTTCGCGCACCTCTCTTGCCTTCCCCTATATCGCCCTGTTTTTGCGCACATCCCATACATTCCCCTATATCGCTGTGTTTTCATGCACCTCCCATAGCATCACCTATATTGCTGTGCCTTCGCGCACGTCCCATAGCGTCCCCTATATCGCTGTGTTTTCGCGGAACTCTCATGTCTTCCCCTATATCACTGTGTTTTCTCGCACTTCTGATGCATTGCCATGTAACGCCAAGTTTTCGTGCATCTTTCATACTTTCCCCTATATCGCCGTGTTTTCGCGTACCTCTCATATCTTCCCCTATATCACTATGTTTTCATACACATCTGATACCGTCCCCTATATCACTGTGTTTTCGCGCACCTCCCATAGCAGCACCTATATCGCTGTGCCTTCGTGCACCTCTCACACCTTCCTCTATATCGCCCTGTTTTCGCGCACCTCCTATACTTTCCCCTATATCGCTGTGTTTTCAGGCATCTCTCATGGCTTCCTCAATATCGCCGTGTATTCATTCACGTCTCATACCGTCCCCTATATCGCTGTGTTTTCGCGCACCTCCCATAGCTTCGTCTACTTTGCTGTTTTTGCACACCTCTCATACCTTCCCCTATATCGCTGTCTTTTCGCGCACATCCCATAGCTTCACCTTTATCGCTGTGTTATTGCTCATCTCTCATAGCTTCCCCTATATCGCCGTTTTTTCGCACACCTCGCATGTCTTCACCTATATCGCTATGTTTTCGCTCCAATCGTTACTTCCCCTATATGGCTGTGTTTTCTCGCACCTCTGAAACATTCCCCTGTATCACCATGTTTTCGCACACCTCTTATAATTTCCCCTATATCGCCGTGTTCTCGCAGACCTCTCATACCTTCCCCTATATCACTGTGTTTTTGCGCACGGCCCATAGCGTCCCCTATATCACTGTGCTTTCTCGCACCTCTGATGCATTCCCCTGTATCGCCGTGTTTTCGAGCACATCCCATAGCTTCCACTATATTGCCCTGTTTTTGTGCACCTCTCATGTCTTCTCCTATATCACTGGGTTTTCGCGCACCTCCCATAGCATCCCCTAAAGATCAGTGCCTTCGCGCACCTCTCTTGCCTTCCCCTATATCACCCTGTTTTCGCGCACTTCCCATACATTCCCCTATATCGCTGTGTTTTCATGCACCTCCCATAGCATCCCCTATATTGCTGTGTTTTCACGCACCTCTCATAACTTCTCCTACATTACTGTATTTTTGCGCACCTATCATAACTTCCCCTATATCGCTGTGTTTTTGTGCACCTCTCATACCTTCCCCTATATCACTGTGTTTTCGCGCACGTCCCATAGCGTCCCTTATATCGCTGTGTTTTCGCGAACCTCTCATACCTTCTCCTATATCGCCCTGTTTTCGCGCATATCCCATAGCTTCCACTATATTGCCCTGTTTTCGCGGAACTCTCATGTCTTCCCCCACATCACTGTGTTTTCTCGCACTTCTGATGCATTCCCATGTAACGCCAAGTTTTCGCGCATCTCTCATACTTGCCCCTATATCGCCGTGTTTTCGCGTACATCTCATATCTTCCCCTATATCACCATGTTTTCATACACATCTCATACCGTCCCCTATATCACTGTGTTTTCGCGCACCTCCCATAGCAGCCCCTATATCGCTGTGCCTTCATGCACCTCTCACACCTTCCCCTATATCGCCCTGTTTTCGTGCACCTCCTCTACTTTCCCCTATATCGCTGTGTTTTCACGCATCTCTCATGGCTTCCTCAATATCGCCGTGTATTCATGCACGTCCCGTAGCGTCCCCTATATCGCTGTGTTTTCTCGCACCTCTGATGCATTCCCCTGTATCGCCGTGTTTTCGGGCACATCCCATAGCTTCCACTATATTGCCCTGTTTTTGTGCACCTCTCAGGTCTTCTCCTATATCACTGCGTTTTCGCGCACCTCCCATAGCATCCCCTATATAGCAGTGCCTTCGCGCACCTCTCTTGCCTTCCCCTATATCGCCCTGTTTTCGCGCACTTCCCATACATTCCAGTATATCGCTGTGTTTTCATGCACCTCCCATAGCATCACCTATATTGCTGTGCCTTCGCGCACCTCTCTTACCTTCCCCTATATAGCCCTGTTTTCGCACACCTCCCATACATTCCCCTATATCGCTGTGTTTTCATGCACCTCCCATAGCATCACCTATATAGCTGTGCCTTCGCGCACCTCTCTTACCTTCCCCTATATAGTCCTGTTTTCGCGCACCTCCCATACATTCCCGTATATCGCTGTGTTTTCGTGCACCTCTCATACCTCCCCCTATATCGCTGTGTTTTCGCGCACCTCTCATAACTTCTCCTATATCGCTGTATTTTTGTGCACCTCTGATGGCTTCCCCAATATCGCCGTGTTTTCATGCACATCTCTTAACGTCCCCTATATCGCTGTGTATTCGCGCACCTCCCATAGAGTCCCCTATATCGCTGTGTTTTCACGCACCTCTCATACCTTCCCCATATCGCCCTGTTTTCGCGCACATTCCATATCTTCCACTATATTGCCCTGTTTTCGCGCACCTCTCATGTCTTCCCCTACATCGCTGTGTTTTCTCGCACTTCTGATGCATTCCCATGTAACGCCCAGTTTTCGCGCACCTCTCATACCGTCACCTATATCACTGTGTTTTCGCGCACCTCCCATAGCATCCCCTATATCGCTGTGTCTTCGTGCACCTCTCATACCTTCCCCTATATCGCCCTGTTTTCGCGCTCCTCCTATAATTTCCCCTATATCGCTGTGTTTTCACGCACCTTGCATGGCTTCCCCAATATCGCCGTGTATTCGTGCTCGTCTCATACCGTCCCCTATATCACTGTGTTTTTGTGCACCTCTTATAATTTCCCCATATCGCCGTGTTCTCGCAGACCTCTCATACCTTCCCCTATATCACTGTGTTTTCGCGCAAGTCCCATAGCGTTCCCTATATCGCTGTGTTTTCTCGCACCTCTGATGCATTCCCCTGTATCTCCGTGTTGTCGCGCACATCCCATAGCTTCCACTATATTGCCCTGTTTTTGCACACCTCTCATGTCTTACCCAATTTCACTGTGTTTTTGCACACCTCCCATAGCATCCCCTATATTGCTGTGCCTTCGCGCACCTCTCTTACCTTCCCCTATATCGCCCTGTTTTCGCGCACCTCCCATACATTCCCCCATATCGCTGTGTTTTCGAGCACCTCTCATACCTCCCCCTATATCGCTGTGTTTTCACGCAGCTCTCATAACTTCTGCTATATCGCTGTATTTTTGTGCACCTCTCATGGCTTCCCCAATATCGCCGTGTTTTCGTGCACTCTCTTAACGTCCCCTATATCGCTGGGTTTTCACGCACCTCTCATAACTTCCCCTATATCGCCCTGTTTTCGCACTCCTCTCATACCTTCCCCTGTATCGCTGTGTTTTCGCGCACCTCTCATACCTTCCCCTATATCGCTGTCTTTTCGCGCACATCCCATAGCTTCACCTTTATCGCTGTGTTATTGCTCACCTCTCATAGATTCCCCTATATCGCCGTGTTTTTGCTCACCTCTCATAGCTTCCCCTATATCGCCGTGTTTTCGCGCACCTCTCATGTCTTCACCTAGATTGCTATGTTTTCGCTCTTCTCATTAATTCCCCTATATCGCTGTGTTTTCTCGCACATCTGATATATTCTCCTGTATTGCCGTGTTTTCGCGCACCTCTCCTACTTTCCCCTATATCGCCGTGTTCTCGCGCAGCTCGCATACCTTCCCCTATATCACTGTGTTTTCGCGCACGTCCCATAGCGTCCCCTATATCGCTGTTTTCTCGCGCCTCTGATACATTCCCCTGTATAGCCGTGGTTTCGCGCACATCCCATAGGTTCCACTATATTGCCGTTTTTGCGCACCTCTCATGTCTTCCCCTATATCACGGTGTTTTCGCGCACCTCTCATAGCATCCTCTATATCGCTGTACCTTCGCGCACCTCTCATACCTTCCCCTATATCGCCCTGTTTTCGCACCCCCCAGATTCCTTCCCGTATATCGCTGTGTTTTCGTGCACCTTTCATACTTTCCCCTATATCGCTGTGTTTTCACACACCTCTCATAACTTCTCCTATATCACTGTTTTTGTGCACCTCTCATACCTTCCCTAATATCGCTGAGTTTTCATACACCTCTCATAATTTCACCAATATCGCTGTGTATTCGCGCACCTCTCATAGCATCCCCTATATCGCTGTGCCTTGATCATCTCTCATAGCTTCCCCTATATCGCTGTGCCTTGCGCACCTCTCATAGCTTCCCCTATATCGCTGCCTTTTCGCGCACATCCCATAGATTCAGCTTTATTGCTGTGTTATTGCTCACCTCTCATAGCTTCCCCTGTATCGCCGTGTTTTTGCTCACCTCTCATGTCTTCACCTAGATCGCTATTTTTTCGCTCCTCTCAATACTTCCCCTATATGGCTGTGTTTTCATGCACTTCTCATAACGTCCCCTATATCGCTGTGTATTCATGCACCTCCCATTCCTTCCCGTATATATCTCTGTGTTTTCGTGCACCTTTCATACGTTCCCCTATATCGCTGTGTTTTCGCACACCTCTTATAACTTCTCCTTTATCGCTGTGTTTTTGTGCACCTCTCATACCTTCCCTAATATCGCTGCTTCTTCATGCACATCTCATCACGTCCCCTATATCGCTGTGTATTCACGCACCTCTCATAGCATCCCCTATATCGCTGTGCCTTGCGCACCTCTCATAGCTTCCCCTATATCGCTGTCTTTTCGCGCACATCCCATAGATTCACCTTTATCCCTGTGTTATTGCTCACCTCTCACAGGTTCCGCTGTATCGCCGTGTTTTTGTCCACCTCTCATAGCTTCCCCTATATCGCCGTGTTTTCGCGCACCTCTCATGTCTTCACTAAGATCGCTATGTTTTCGCTCCTCTCAATACTTCCCCTATATTGCTGTGTTTTCTCGCACATCTGATACATTTTGCCGTATCGCCGTGTTTTCGCACACCTCTCATATTTTCCCCTATATCGCCGTGTTCTCGCACACCTCTCATACCTTCCCCTATATCACTGTGTTTTCGCGCACGTCTCATTGCGTCCCCTATATCGCTGTGTTTTCGCGCACCTCTCATAGCTTCCCCTATATCGTTCTGTTTTCGTGCACATCCCATAGCTTCCACTATAGTGCCCTGTTTTCGCACACCTCTCATGTATTCCACTACATAGCTGTGATTTCTGGCACCTCTGATGCATTCCCCTGTAACGACAAGTTTTCGCGCAACTCTCATACCTCCCCCTATATCGCCATGTTTTTATGCACATCTCATACCGTCTCCTATATCGCTGTGTTTACGCGCACGTACCATAGCATCCCCTATATCGCTGTGCCTTCGTGCACCTCTCATACCTTCCCCTATATCGCTGTGTTTTCACTCACCTCTCTTAACTTCTCCTATATCACTGTGTTTTCAGGCACCTCTCATGGCTTCCCCGATATCGCCGTGTATTCATGCACATCTCATACCATCCCCTATATCGCTGTGTTTTCGCGCACCTCCCATAGCTTCGCCTGCATCGCTGTTTATTTGCACATGTCCCATAGCGTCCCCTACATCTCTGTGTTTTCGTGCACCTCTTATAATTTCCCCATATCGCCGTGTTCTCGCAGACCTCTCATACCTTCCCCTATATCACTGTGTTTTAGCGCAAGTCCCATAGCGTTCCCTATATCGCTGTGTTTTCTCGCACCTCTGATGCATTCCCCTGTATCTCCGTGTTGTCGCGCACATCCCATAGCTTCCACTATATTGCCCTGTTTTTGCGCACCTCTCATGTCTTCCCCTATTTCACTGTGTTTTTGCGCACCTCCCATAGCATCCCCTATATTGCTGTGCCTTCGCGCACCTCTCTTACCTTCCCCTATATCGCCCTGTTTTCGCGCTCCTCCCATACATTCTCCCATATCGCTGTGTTTTCGAGCACCTCTCATAATTTCTCCTATATCGTGTAGTTTTGTGCACCTCTCATACCTTCCCCTATATCGCTGTCTTTTCGCGCACATGCCAGAGCTTCACCTTCATCGCTGTGTTATTGCTCACCTCTCATAGATTCCCCTATATCGCTGTGTTTTCTCGCACATCTGATATATTCTCCTGTATGCCGTGCTTTCGCGCACCTCTCATAATTTCGCCTATATCGCCCTGTTCTCGCACACCTCTCATACCATCCCCTATATCACTGTGTTTTCGCGCACATCCCATAGCTTCCACTATATTGCTCTGTTTTCGCGCACCTCTCATGTCTTCCCCTACATCGCTGTGTTTTCTCACACCTCTGATGCATTACCCTATAATGCCAAGTTTTCGCGGACCTCTCCTACTTTCCCCTATATCGCCGTGTTCTCGCGCAGCTCGCATACCTTCCCCTATATCACTGTTTTCCCGAATCTCTCATACCTTCCCCTACATCACTGTGTTTTCTCGCACTTCTGATGCATTCCCATGTAACGCCAAGTTTTCGCGCACCTCTCATACTTTCCCCTATATCGCCGTGTTTTCGCGTACCTCTCATAGCTTCCCCTATATCACCATGTTTTCATACACATCTCATACCGTCCCCTATATCACTGTGTTTTCGCGCACCTCCCATAGCAGCCCCTATATCGCTCTGCCTTCGTGCACCTCTCACAACTTCCCCTATATCGCCCTGTTTTCGCGCACCTCCTACACTTTCCCCTGTATCGCTGTGTTTTCACGCATCTCTCATGGCTTGCTCAATATTGCCGTGTATTCATGCACGTCTCATACCGTCCCCTATATCGCTGTGTTTTCGCGCACATCCCATAGCTTCACCGTTATCGCTGTGTTATTGCTCATCCCTCATAGGTTCCCCTATATCGCCGTTTTTTCGCACACCTTGCATGTCTTCACCTGTATCACTATGTTTTCGCTCCAATCATTACTTCCCCTATATCGCTGTGTTTTCTCGCACTTCTGAAACATTCCCCTGTATCACCATGTTTTCGCACACCTCTTATAATTTCCCCTATATTGCCGTGTTCTCGCAGACCTCTCATACCTTCCCCTATATCACTGTGTTTTTGCGCACGTCCCCTATATCGCTGTGTTTTCTCGCACCTCTGATGCATTCCCCTGTATCGCCGTGTTTTCGGGCACATCCCATAGCTTCCACTATATTGCCCTGTTTTTGTGCACCTCTCATGTCTTCTCCTATATCACTGTGTTTTCGCGCACCTCCCATAGCATCCCCTATATTGCTGTGCCTTCGCGCACCTCTCTTACCTTCCCCTATATCACCCTGTTTTCGCGCACCTCCCATACATTCTCCCATATCGCTGTGTTTTCGAGCACCTCTCATAATTTCTCCTATATCGCTGTAGTTTTGTGCACCTCTCATCGCTTCCCCAATATCGCTGTGTTTTCATGCACATCTCTTAACGTCCCCTATATCGCTGTGTTTTCGCGCACCTCTCATACCTTCCCCTATATCGCTGTCTTTTCGCGCACATGCCAGAGCTTCACCTTTATCGCTGTGTTATTGCTCACCTCTCATAGATTCCCCTATATCGCTGTGTTTTCTCGCACATCTGATATATTCTCCTGTATGCCGTGTTTTCGCGCACCTCTCATAATTTCGCCTATATCGCCGTGTTCTCGCACACCTCTCATACCATCCCCTATATCACTGTGTTTTCGCGCACATCCCATAGCTTCCACTATATTGCTCTGTTTTCGCGCACCTCTCATGTCTTCCCCTACATCGCTGTGTTTTCTCACACCTCTGATGCATTACCCTATAACGCCAAGTTTTCGCGGACCTCTCCTACTTTCCCCTATATCGCCGTGTTCTCGCGCAGCTCGCATACCTTCCCCTATATCACTGTGTTTTCCCAAATCTCTCATACCTTCCCCTACATCACTGTGTTTTCTCGCACTTCTGATGCATTCCCATGTAACGCCAAGTTTTCGCGCACCTCTCATACTTTCCCCTATATCGCCGTGTTTTCGCGTACCTCTCATAGCTTCCCCTATATCACCATGTTTTCATACACATCTCATACCGTCCCCTATATCACTGTGTTTTCTCGCACCTCCCATAGCAGCCCCTATATCGCTCTGCCTTCGTGCACCTCTCACACCTTCCCCTATATCGCCCTGTTTTCGCGCACCTCCTACACTTTCCCCTGTATCGCTGTGTTTTCACGCATCTCTCATGGCTTGCTCAATATCGCCGTGTATTCATGCACGTCTCATACCGTCCCCTATATCGCTGTGTTTTCGCGCACATCCCATAGCTTCACCGTTATCGCTGTGTTATTGCTCATCCCTCATAGCTTCCCCTATATCGCCGTTTTTTCGCACACCTTGCATGTCTTCACCTGTATCGCTATGTTTTCGCTCCAATCATTACTTCCCCTATATCGCTGTGTTTTCTCGCACTTCTGAAACATTCCCCTGTATCACCATGTTTTCGCACACCTCTTATAATTTCCCCTATATTGCCGTGTTCTCGCAGACCTCTCATACCTTCCCCTATATCACTGTGTTTTTGCGCACGTCCCCTATATCGCTGTGTTTTCTCGCACCTCTGATGCATTCCCCTGTATCGCCGTGTTTTCGGGCACATCCCATAGATTCTACTATATTGCCCTGTTTTTGTGCACCTCTCATGTCTTCTCCTATATCACTGTGTTTTCGCGCACCTCCCATAGCATCCCCTATATAGCAGTGCCTTCGCGCACCTCTCTTGCCTTCCCCTATAACACCCTGTTTTCGCGCACTTCCCATACATTCCCCTATATCGCTGTGTTTTCATGCACCTCCCATAGCATCCCCTATATTGCTGTGCCTTCGCGCACCTCTCTTACCTTCCCCTATATAGCCCTGTTTTCGCGCACCTCCCATACATTCCCCTATATCGCTGTGTTTTCGTGCACCTCTCATACCTCCCCCTATATCGCTGTGTTTTCACGCACCTCTCATAATTTCTCCTATATCGCTGTATTTTTGTGCACCTCTCATGGCTTCCCCAAAATCGCCGTGTTTTCAATCACATCTCTTAACGTCCCCTATATCGCTGTATATTCGCTCACCTCTCATAGAGTCCCCTATATCACTGTGTTTTCGCGCACCTCTCATACCTTCCCCATATCGCCCTGTTTTTGCGCACATTCCATAGCTTCCACTATATTGCCCTGTTTTCGCGCACCTCTCATGTCTTCCCCGACATCGCTGTGTTTTCTCGCACTTCTGATGCATTCCCATGTAACGCCAAGTTTTCGCGCACCTCTCATACTTTCCCCTATATCACCGTGTTTTCGCGTACCTCTCATAGCTTCCCCTATATCACTGTGTTTTCACGCACGTCCCATGGAGTCCCCTATATTGCTGTGTTTTCGCGCAGCTCTCATACCTTCCCCTATATCACCCTGTTTTCATTGACATCCCATAGCTCTCAGGAAATTGGCCTATTTTCGTGCACCTCTCATGTCTCCCCTATATCGCTGTGTTTTCTCGCACCTCTGATGCATTCCCCTGTATCGCCGTGTTTTTGCACACCTCTCATACTTTCCCCTATATCGCTGTGTTTACACGCATCTCTCATTTCTTCCTCGATATCTCCGTGTTTTCATGCACATCTCATACCGTCCCCTATATCACCGTGCCTTCGCGCACCTCTCATATCTTCCCCTATATCGCTGTGTTTTCATGCACCTCTCATACCTTCACACCTTCCCCTATATCGCTGTGTTTTCACTCACCTCTCATAACTTCTCATATATCACCGTGTTTTCGCGGACCTCTCATAATTTCCCCTATATAGCCATGTTCTCGCACACCTCTCATACCTTCCACTATATCACTGTGTTTTCACGCACGTCCCATAGCATCCCCTGTATCGCTGTGTTTTCGGGCACCTCTCATACCTTTCCCTGTATCGCCATGCTTTCGCGCATATCCCATAGCTTCCACTATATAGCCCTGTTTTCGAGCACCTCTCATGTCTTCCCCTATATCACTGTGTTTTCGCGCACCTCCCATACCTTCCCCTATATAGATGTATTTTTGCGCACATCTCATACCTTCCCCTATATCGCTATGTATTCGCGCACCTCCCATACCATCCCCTATATCACTGTGCCTTCGCGCACCTCTCATGCATTCCTGTATACCGCTGTGTTTTTGCACTCCTCTCATACCTTCCCCAATATCACCGTGGTTTCATGCACATCTCATAACGTCCCCAATGTCGCTGGGTTTTCACGCACCTCTCATAACCTCCCCTATATCGCCCTGTTTTCGCGCTCCTCTCATACGTTCCCCTATATTGCTGTGTTTTCGCGCAGCTCTCATACCTTCCCCTATATCGCTGTGTTTTTGAACACCTCTCATGGCTTCCCGACTATCGCCGTGTATTGATGCACATCTCATACCTTCCCCTACATCGCTGTGCTTTCGCGCACCTCCCATAGCTTCGCCTACATCGCTGTTTTGCGCACCTCTCATACCTTCCCCAATATCGATGTATTTTTGCGCATATCTCATATCTTCCCCTATATTGATGTGTTTTCATGCACATCTCATAACATCCCCTATATCGCTGTGTATTTGCGCACCCCTATATCATCCCCTATATCACTGTGCCTTCGTGCACCTCTCATGCATTCCTGTATATCGCCCTGTTTTCACGCACCTCTCTTAACTTCTCCTATATCGCTGTGTTTTTGCACACCTCTCATACCATCCCCTATATCGCTGTGTTCTCAGGCACCTCTCATGGCTTCCCCAATATCGCCGTGTATTCATGCACATCTCATACCGTCCCCTATATCGCTGTGTTTTCGCGCACCTCCCATAGCTTTGCCTACATCGCTGTTATCGCACACATCCCATAGCTTCACCTTGATCGCTGTGTTATTGCTCACCTCTCATAGCTTACCCTATATCGCCGTGTTTTCGCGCTCCTCCTATAATTTCCCCTATATCGCTGTCTTTTCACGCACCTCTTATGGCTTCCCCAATATCGCCGTGTATTCGTGCTCGTCTCATACCGTCCCCTATATCGCTGTGTTTTCGCGCTCCTCATATAATTTCCCCTATATCGCTGTGTTTTCACGCACCTCTCATGGCTTCCCCAATATCGCCGTGTATTCATGCTCGTCCCATACCGTCCCCTATATCGCTGTGTTTTCGTGCACCTCTTATAATTTCCCCATATCGCCGTGTTCTCGCAGACCTCTCATACCTTCCCCTATATCACTGTGTTTTCGCGCAAGTCCCATAGTGTTCCCTATATCGCTGTGTTTTCTCGCACCTCTGATGCATTTCCCTGTATCTCCGTGTTGTCGCGCACATCCCATAGCTTCCACTATATTGCCCTGTTTTTGCGCACCCCTCATGTCTTCCCCTATTTCACTGTGTTTTCGCGCACCTCCCATAGCATCCCCTATATTGCTGTGCATTCGCGCACCTCTCTTACCTTCCCCGATATCGCCCTGTTTTCGCGCACCTCCCATACATTCCCCCATATCACTGTGTTTTCGAGCACCTCTCATACCTCCCCCTATATCGCTGTGTTTTCATGCACCTCTCATAACTTCTCCTATATCGCTGTATTTTTGTGCACCTCTCATGGCTTCCCCAATATCGCCGTGTTTTCGTGCACACCTCTTAACGTCCCCTATATCGCTGGGTTTTCACGCACCTCTCATAACTTCCCCTATATCGCCATGTTTTCGCACTCCTCTCATACATTCCCCTGTATCGCTGTGTTTTCGCGCACCTCTCATACCTTCCCCCTTATCGCTGTCTTTTCGCGCACATCCCATAGCTTCACCTTTATTGCTGTGTTATTTCTCACCTCTCATAGATTCCCCTATATCGCCATATTTTTGCTCACCTCTCATAGCTTCCCCTATATCGCCGTGTTCTCGCACACCTCTCATACTATCCCCTATATCACTGTGTTTTCGCGCACGTCCTATAGCTTCCACTATATTGCCCTGTTTTCACGCACCTCTCATGTCTTCCCCTACATCGCTGTGTTTCTCACACCTCTGATGCATTCCCCTATAATGCCAAGTTTTCGCGCACCTCTCCTACTTTCCCCTATATCGCCGTGTTGTCGCGCAGCTCGCATAACTTCCCCTATATCACTGTGTTTTCACGCACGTCCCATGGAGTCCCCTATATTGCTGTGTTTTCGCGCAGCTCTCATACCTTCCCCTATATCGCCCTGTTTTCATTGACATCCCACAGTTCTCACTATATTGCCCTGTTTTCGTGCACCTCTCATGTCTCCCCTATATCGCTGTGTTTTTGCTTCTCTCATAACTTCCCCTATATCGCTGTGTTTTCTCACACCTCTGATGCATTCTCCTGTATCGCCGTGTTTTTGCACACCTCTCATACTTTCCACTATATCGCCGTGTTTACACGCATCTCTCATTTCTTCCTCGATATCTCCGTGTTTTCATGCACATCTCATACCGTCCCCTATATCACTGTGCCTTCGCGCACGTCTCATACCTTCCCCTATATCGCTGTGCTTTCGTGCACCTCTCATACCTTCACACCTTCCCCTATATCGCTGTGTTTTCACTCACCTCTCATAACTTCTCATATATCGCCGTGTTTTCGCGGACCTCTCATAATTTCCCCTATATAGCCATGTTCTCGCACACCTCTCATACCTTCCACTATATCACTGTGTTTTTGCGCACGTCCCATAGCATCCCCTGTATCGCTGTGTTTTCGGGCACCTCTCATACCTTTCCCTGTATCGCCATGCTTTCACGCATATCCCATAGCTTCCACTATATAGCCCTGTTTTCGAGCACCTCTCATGTCTTCCCCTATATCACTGTGTTTTCACGCACCTCCCATACCTTCCCCTATATCGATGTATTTTTGCGCACATCTCATACCTTTCCCTATATCGCTATGTATTCGCGCACCTCCCATACCATCCCCTAGATCACTGTGCCTTCGTGCACCTCTCATGCATTCCTGTATACCGCTGTGTTTTTGCACTCCTCTCATACCTTCCCCAAAATCACCGTGGTTTCATGCACATCTCATCACGTCCCCAATGTCGCTGGGTTTTCACGCACCTCTCATAACCTCCCCTATATCGCCCTGTTTTCGCGCTCCTCTCATACCTTCCCCTATATCGATGTATTTTTGCGCATATCTCATATCTTCTCCTATATTGATGTGTTTTCAGCACATCTCATAACGTCCACTATATCGCTGTGTATTTGCGCACCCCCATATCATCCCCTATATCACTGTGCCTTCGCGCACCTCTCATGCATTCCCGTATATCGCCCTGTTTTCGTGCACCTCCAATACCATCCCCTATATTGCTGTGCCTTCGCACACCTCTCATACCTTTCCCTATATCGCCCTGTTTTCGAGCACCTCCCATACCTTCCCCTGTATCGCTGTGTTTTCGTGTACCTCTCATACCTCCCCCTATATCGCTGTGTTTTCACTCACCTCTCATAACTTCTCATATATCGCCGTGTTTTCGCGGACCTCTCATAATTTCCCCTATATAGCCATGTTCTCGCACACCTCTCATACCTTCCACTATATCACTGTGTTTTTGCGCACGTCCCATAGCATCCCCTGTATCGCCCTGTTTTCGCGCTCCTCTCATACCTTCCCCTATATCGATGTATTTTTGCGCATATCTCATATCTTCTCCTATATTGATGTGTTTTCAGCACATCTCATAACGTCCACTATATCGCTGTGTATTTGCGCACCCCCATATCATCCCCTATATCACTGTGCCTTCGCGCACCTCTCATGCATTCCCGTATATAGCCCTGTTTTCGTGCACCTCCAATACCATCCCCTATATTGCTGTGCCTTCGCACACCTCTCATACCTTTCCCTATATCGCCCTGTTTTCGAGCACCTCCCATACCTTCCCCTGTATCGCTGTGTTTTCGTGTACCTCTCATACCTCCCCCTATATCGCTGTGTTTTCACACACCTCTCATAACTTTTCCTATATCACTGAGTTTTTGTGTACCCCTCATACCTTCCCTAATATCGCTGAGTTTTCATACACATCTCATCACGTCCCCAATATCGCTGTGTATTCGCGCACCTCTCATAGCATCCCCTATATCGCTGTGTTTTCGTGTACCTCTCATACCTCCCCTTATATCGCACAGTTTTCACGCACCTCCGATTCCTTCCCCTATATCGCTGTGTTCTCGCACACCTCTCATACCTTCCCCTGTATCACATTTTTTTTGTGCATGTCCCATAGCGTCCCCTATATCGCTGTGTTTTCTCGCACCTCTGATACATTCCCCTGTATCGCCGTGACTTTGCGCACATCCCATAGCATCCTTTGTATTGCTGTGCCTTCACGCACCTCTCATACCTTCCCCTATATCGCCCTGTTTTCGCGCACCTTCCATACCTTCCGCTATATCGCTGTGTTTTCATGCACCTCTCATACCTCCCTCTATATCGCTGTGTTTTCACGCACCTCTCATAACTTCTCCAATATCACTGAGTTTTTGTGCACCTCTCATACCTTCCCTAATATCGCTGAGCTTTCATGCACATCTCATCATGTCCCCTATATCGCTGTGTATTCGCGCACCTCCCATAGCATCCCCTATATCGCTGTGCCTTGCGCACCTCTCATAGTTTCCCTTATATCGCTGTCTTTTTGCACACATCCCATAGATTCAGCTTTATCGCTGTTTTATTGCTCACCTCTCATAGCTTCCCCTGTATCGCCGTGTTTTTGCTCACCTCTCATGTCTTCACCTAGATCGCTATGTTTTCGCTCCTCTCAATACTTCCCCTATATCGCTGTGTTTTCTCGCACAATTGATACATTCTCCCGTATCGCTGTGTTTTCGCACACCTCTCATTACTTCCCCTATATCGCCATGTTCTCGCGCACCTCTCATACCTTCCCCTATATCGCCCTGTTTTCACGCACATCCCATACCTTCCACTATATTGCCCGGTTTTCGTGCACCTCTCAAGTCTTCCACTACATCGCTGTGTTTTCTGGCACCTCTGATGGTTTCCCCTGTAATGCCAAATTGTCGCGCACCTCTCATACTTTCCCCTATATCGCCGTGTTTACGTGCACCTCTCATACCTCCCCCTATATCGCCATGTTTTTATGCACATCTCATACCGTCTCCTATATCGCTGTGTTTTCGCGCACTCCCATAGCATCCCCTATATCGCTGTGCCTTCGTGCACCTCTCATACCTTCCCCTATATCGCCCTGTTTTTGCGTACCTCCTATACCTTCCCTTATATCGCTGCGTTTTCGTGCACCTCTCATACCTTCCCCTATATGGCTGTGTTTTCATGCACATCTCATAACGTTCCCTATATCGCTGCGTATTCGTGCACCTCCCATTCCTTCCCAAATATATCTCTGTGTTTTCATGCACCTTTCATAACTTCTCCTATATCACTATGTTTTTGTGCACCTCTGATAACTTCCCTGATATCATGCGTTTTCATGCACATCTCATCACGTCCCCTATATCGCTGTGTATTCATTCACCTCCCATAGCATCCCCTATATCGCTGTGCCATGCGCACCTCTCATAGCTTCCCCTATATCGCTGTGTTTTTGCTCACCTCTCATAGCTTCCCCTATATCGCCGTATTTTCACGCACCTCTCATGTCTTCACCTAGATCGCTATGTTTTCGCTCCTCTCAATACTTCCCCTATATCGCTGTGTTTTCTCGCACATCTGATACATTCTCCCGTATCGCCGTGTTTTCGCACACCTCTCATACCTTACCCTAAATCACTGTGTTTTCGCGCACGTCCCATTGCGTCCCCGATATCGCTGTGCCTTACGCACCTCTCATACCTTCCCCTATATCGCTGTCTTTTCGCGCACATCCTATAGATTCACCTTTATAGCTGTGTTATTGCTCACCTCTCATAGCTTCCCCTGTATCGCCGTGTTTTTGCTCACCTCTCATAGCTTCCCCTATATCGCCGTATTTTCGCGCACCTCTCATGTCTTCACCTAGATCGCTATGTTTTCGCTCCTTTCAATACTTCCCCTATATCGCTGTGTTTTCTCGCACATCTGATACATTCTCCCGTATCGCTGTGTTTTCGCACACCTCTCATCATTTTCCCTATATCGCCATGTTCTCGCACACCTCTCATACCTTCCCCTATATCACTGTGTTTTCGCGCAGATTCCATTGCGTCCCCTATATCGCTGTGTATTCGCGCACCTCCCATAGCATCCCCTTTCTCGCTGTGCCTTGCGCACCTCTCATAGTTTCCCTTATATCGCTGTCTTTTTGCGCACATCCCATAGATTCAGCTTTATCGCTGTTTTATTGCTCACCTGTCATAGCTTCCCCTGTATCGCCGTGTTTTTGCTCACCTCTCATGTCTTCACCTAGATCGCTATGTTTTCGCTCCTCTCAATACTTCCCCTATATCGCTGTGTTTTCTCGCACAATTGATACATTCTCCCGTATCGCTGTGTTTTCGCACACCTCTCATTATTTCCCCTATATCGCCATGTTCTCGCGCACCTCTCATACCTTCCCCTATATCGCTGTGCTTTCGTGCACCTCTCATACCTTCACACCTTCCCCTATATCGCTGTGTTTTCACTCACCTCTCATAACTTCTCATATATCGCCGTGTTTTCGCGGACCTCTCATAATTTCCCCTATATAGCCATGTTCTCGCACACCTCTCATACCTTCCACTATATCACTGTGTTTTTGCGCACGTCCCATAGCATCCCCTGTATCGCTGTGTTTTCGGGCACCTCTCATACCTTTCCCTGTATCGCCATGCTTTCACGCATATCCCATAGCTTCCACTATATAGCCCTGTTTTCGAGCACCTCTCATGTCTTCCCCTATATCACTGTGTTTTCACGCACCTCCCATACCTTCCCCTATATCGATGTATTTTTGCGCACATCTCATACCTTTCCCTATATCGCTATGTATTCGCGCACCTCCCATACCATCCCCTAGATCACTGTGCCTTCGTGCACCTCTCATGCATTCCTGTATACCGCTGTGTTTTTGCACTCCTCTCATACCTTCCCCAAAATCACCGTGGTTTCATGCACATCTCATCACGTCCCCAATGTCGCTGGGTTTTCACGCACCTCTCATAACCTCCCCTATATCGCCCTGTTTTCGCGCTCCTCTCATACCTTCCCCTATATCGATGTATTTTTGCGCATATCTCATATCTTCTCCTATATTGATGTGTTTTCAGCACATCTCATAACGTCCACTATATCGCTGTGTATTTGCGCACCCCCATATCATCCCCTATATCACTGTGCCTTCGCGCACCTCTCATGCATTCCCGTATATCGCCCTGTTTTCGTGCACCTCCAATACCATCCCCTATATTGCTGTGCCTTCGCACACCTCTCATACCTTTCCCTATATCGCCCTGTTTTCGAGCACCTCCCATACCTTCCCCTGTATCGCTGTGTTTTCGTGTACCTCTCATACCTCCCCCTATATCGCTGTGTTTTCACTCACCTCTCATAACTTCTCATATATCGCCGTGTTTTCGCGGACCTCTCATAATTTCCCCTATATAGCCATGTTCTCGCACACCTCTCATACCTTCCACTATATCACTGTGTTTTTGCGCACGTCCCATAGCATCCCCTGTATCGCCCTGTTTTCGCGCTCCTCTCATACCTTCCCCTATATCGATGTATTTTTGCGCATATCTCATATCTTCTCCTATATTGATGTGTTTTCAGCACATCTCATAACGTCCACTATATCGCTGTGTATTTGCGCACCCCCATATCATCCCCTATATCACTGTGCCTTCGCGCACCTCTCATGCATTCCCGTATATAGCCCTGTTTTCGTGCACCTCCAATACCATCCCCTATATTGCTGTGCCTTCGCACACCTCTCATACCTTTCCCTATATCGCCCTGTTTTCGAGCACCTCCCATACCTTCCCCTGTATCGCTGTGTTTTCGTGTACCTCTCATACCTCCCCCTATATCGCTGTGTTTTCACACACCTCTCATAACTTTTCCTATATCACTGAGTTTTTGTGTACCCCTCATACCTTCCCTAATATCGCTGAGTTTTCATACACATCTCATCACGTCCCCAATATCGCTGTGTATTCGCGCACCTCTCATAGCATCCCCTATATCGCTGTGTTTTCGTGTACCTCTCATACCTCCCCTTATATCGCACAGTTTTCACGCACCTCCGATTCCTTCCCCTATATCGCTGTGTTCTCGCACACCTCTCATACCTTCCCCTGTATCACATTTTTTTTGTGCATGTCCCATAGCGTCCCCTATATCGCTGTGTTTTCTCGCACCTCTGATACATTCCCCTGTATCGCCGTGACTTTGCGCACATCCCATAGCATCCTTTGTATTGCTGTGCCTTCACGCACCTCTCATACCTTCCCCTATATCGCCCTGTTTTCGCGCACCTTCCATACCTTCCGCTATATCGCTGTGTTTTCATGCACCTCTCATACCTCCCTCTATATCGCTGTGTTTTCACGCACCTCTCATAACTTCTCCAATATCACTGAGTTTTTGTGCACCTCTCATACCTTCCCTAATATCGCTGAGCTTTCATGCACATCTCATCATGTCCCCTATATCGCTGTGTATTCGCGCACCTCCCATAGCATCCCCTATATCGCTGTGCCTTGCGCACCTCTCATAGTTTCCCTTATATCGCTGTCTTTTTGCACACATCCCATAGATTCAGCTTTATCGCTGTTTTATTGCTCACCTCTCATAGCTTCCCCTGTATCGCCGTGTTTTTGCTCACCTCTCATGTCTTCACCTAGATCGCTATGTTTTCGCTCCTCTCAATACTTCCCCTATATCGCTGTGTTTTCTCGCACAATTGATACATTCTCCCGTATCGCTGTGTTTTCGCACACCTCTCATTACTTCCCCTATATCGCCATGTTCTCGCGCACCTCTCATACCTTCCCCTATATCGCCCTGTTTTCACGCACATCCCATACCTTCCACTATATTGCCCGGTTTTCGTGCACCTCTCAAGTCTTCCACTACATCGCTGTGTTTTCTGGCACCTCTGATGGTTTCCCCTGTAATGCCAAATTGTCGCGCACCTCTCATACTTTCCCCTATATCGCCGTGTTTACGTGCACCTCTCATACCTCCCCCTATATCGCCATGTTTTTATGCACATCTCATACCGTCTCCTATATCGCTGTGTTTTCGCGCACTCCCATAGCATCCCCTATATCGCTGTGCCTTCGTGCACCTCTCATACCTTCCCCTATATCGCCCTGTTTTTGCGTACCTCCTATACCTTCCCTTATATCGCTGCGTTTTCGTGCACCTCTCATACCTTCCCCTATATGGCTGTGTTTTCATGCACATCTCATAACGTTCCCTATATCGCTGCGTATTCGTGCACCTCCCATTCCTTCCCAAATATATCTGTGTTTTCATGCACCTTTCATAACTTCTCCTATATCACTATGTTTTTGTGCACCTCTGATAACTTCCCTGATATCATGCGTTTTCATGCACATCTCATCACGTCCCCTATATCGCTGTGTATTCATTCACCTCCCATAGCATCCCCTATATCGCTGTGCCATGCGCACCTCTCATAGCTTCCCCTATATCGCTGTGTTTTTGCTCACCTCTCATAGCTTCCCCTATATCGCCGTATTTTCACGCACCTCTCATGTCTTCACCTAGATCGCTATGTTTTCGCTCCTCTCAATACTTCCCCTATATCGCTGTGTTTTCTCGCACATCTGATACATTCTCCCGTATCGCCGTGTTTTCGCACACCTCTCATACCTTACCCTAAATCACTGTGTTTTCGCGCACGTCCCATTGCGTCCCCGATATCGCTGTGCCTTACGCACCTCTCATACCTTCCCCTATATCGCTGTCTTTTCGCGCACATCCTATAGATTCACCTTTATAGCTGTGTTATTGCTCACCTCTCATAGCTTCCCCTGTATCGCCGTGTTTTTGCTCACCTCTCATAGCTTCCCCTATATCGCCGTATTTTCGCGCACCTCTCATGTCTTCACCTAGATCGCTATGTTTTCGCTCCTTTCAATACTTCCCCTATATCGCTGTGTTTTCTCGCACATCTGATACATTCTCCCGTATCGCTGTGTTTTCGCACACCTCTCATCATTTTCCCTATATCGCCATGTTCTCGCACACCTCTCATACCTTCCCCTATATCACTGTGTTTTCGCGCAGATTCCATTGCGTCCCCTATATCGCTGTGTATTCGCGCACCTCCCATAGCATCCCCTTTCTCGCTGTGCCTTGCGCACCTCTCATAGTTTCCCTTATATCGCTGTCTTTTTGCGCACATCCCATAGATTCAGCTTTATCGCTGTTTTATTGCTCACCTGTCATAGCTTCCCCTGTATCGCCGTGTTTTTGCTCACCTCTCATGTCTTCACCTAGATCGCTATGTTTTCGCTCCTCTCAATACTTCCCCTATATCGCTGTGTTTTCTCGCACAATTGATACATTCTCCCGTATCGCTGTGTTTTCGCACACCTCTCATTATTTCCCCTATATCGCCATGTTCTCGCGCACCTCTCATACCTTCCCCTATATCGCCCTGTTTTCGCGCACATCCCATACCTTCCACTATATTGCCCGGTTTTCGTGCACCTCTCAAGTCTTCCACTACATCGCTGTGTTTTCTGGCACCTCTGATGGTTTCCCCTGTAACGCCAAATTGTCGCGCACCTCTCATACTTTCCCCTATATCGCCGTGTTTACGTGCACCTCTCATACCTCCCCCTATATCGCCATGTTTTTATGCACATCTCATACCGTCTCCTATATCGCTGTGTTTTCGCGCACTCCTATAGCATCCCCTATATTGCTGTGCCTTCGTGCACCTCTCATACCTTCCCCTATATCGCCCTGTTTTTGCGTACCTCCTATACCTTCCCTTAAATCGCTGCGTTTTCGTGCACCTCTCATACCTTCCCCTATATGGCTGTGTTTTCATGCACATCTCATAACGTTCCCAATATCGCTGTGTATTCGTGCACCTCCCATTCCTTCCCAAATATATCTCTGTGTTTTCATGCACCTTTCATAACTTCTCCTGTATCACTATGTTTTTGTGCACCTCTGATAACTTCCCTGATATCATGCGTTTTCATGCACATCTCATCACGTCCCCTATATCGCTGTGTATTCATTCACCTCCCATTGCATCCCCTATATCGCTGTGCCATGCGCACCTCTCATAGCTTCCCCTATATCGCCGTGTTCTCGCACACCTCTCATACCTTACCCTAAATCACTGTGTTTTCGCGCACGTTCCATTGCGTCCCCAATATCGCTGTGCCTTGCGCACCTCTCATACCTTCCCCTATATCGCTGTCTTTTCGCGCACATCCTATAGATTCACCTTTATCGCTGTGTTATTGCTCACCTCTCATAGCTTCCCCTGTATCGCCGTGTTTTTGCTCACCTCTCATAGCTTCCCCTATATCGCCGTATTTTCGCGCACCTCTCATGTCTTCACCTAGACCGCTATGTTTTCGCTCCTTTCAATACTTCCCCTATATCGCTGTGTTTTCTCGCACATCTGATACATTCTCCCGTATCGCTGTGTTTTCGCACACCTCTCATCATTTTCCCTATATCGCCATGTTCTCGCACACCTCTCATACCTTCCCCTATATCACTGTGTTTTCGCGCAGATTCCATTGCGTCCCCTATATCGCTGTGTTTTCACGCACCTCTCATAGCTTCCCCTATATCGCCCTGTTTTCGTGCACATCCCATAGCTTCCACTATATTGCCCTGTTTTTGCGCACCTCTCATGTATTCCACTACATAGCTGTCTTTTCTGGCACCTCTGATGCATTCCCCTGTAACGCCAAGTTTTCGCACAACTCTCATACCTCCCCCTATATCGCCATGTTTTTATGCACATCTCATACCGTCTCCTATATCGCTGTGTTTTCGCTCACCTCCCATAGCATCTCCTATATCGCTGTGCCTTCGTGCACCTCTCTTACCTTCCCCTATATCGCTGTGTTTTCTCGCACCTCTGATACATTCGCCTGTATCGCTGTGGTTTCGCGCACATCCCATATGTTCCACTATATTACCCTGTTTCTGCGCACCTCTCATGTCTTCCCCTATATCACGGTGTTTTCGCGTACCTCTCATAGCATCCCGTATATCGCTGTGCCTTCGCGCACCTCTCATACCTTCCCCTATATCGCCCTGTTTTCGCGCACCTTCCATACCTTCCTCTATATCGCTGTTTTCATGCACCTCTCATACCTCCCTCTATCTCGCTGCGTTTTCATGCACGTCTCATAATTTCTCCTATATCGCTGTATTTTTGCGCACCTCTCATGGCTTCCCCAATATCGCCGTGTTTTCATGCACATCTCATAACGTCTCCTATATCTCTGTGTATTCACGCACCTCCCATAGCATCCCTTATATCGCTGTGCCTTTGCGCACCGCTCATACCTTCCCCAATATTGCCCTGTTTCCCGCGCACCTCCCATAGCTTCGCCTACATCGCTGTGTTTTTGCGCACATCTCATACCTTCCGCTAAAGCGCCCTGTTGTTGCACACATCCCATAACTTCACCGTTATCGCTGTGTTATTGCTTACCTCTCTTAACTTCCCCTATATCGCTGTGTTTTCACGCACCTCTCTTAACTTCTCCTATATCGCTGTGTTTTTGCACACCTCTCATACCTTCCCTGATATCACTGCGTTTTCATGCACATTTCATCACGTCCCCTATATCGCTGTGTTATTGCTCACCTCTCATAGCTTCCCCTATATCGCCGTGTTGTCATGCACATCTCATAACGTCCTCTATATCGCTGTATATTCGCGCACCTCCCATTCCTTCACCTATATCGCTGTTTTCGTGCACCTCTCATGCATTCCCGTATACCGCTGTGTTTTTGCACACCTCTCATACATTCCCCAATATCACCGTGTTTTCATGCACATCTCATAACGTCCCCTATATCACTGTGGATTTGCGCACCTCCCATACCATCCCTTATATCACTGTGCCTTCACGCACCTCTCATGCATTCCCGTATATCGCCCTATTTTCGCGCACCTCCCATACCTTCCCCGATATCGCTGTGTTTTTGCACACCTCTCATACCTTCCCCTATATCGCTGTGTTTTCAGGCACCTCTCATGGCTTCCCCAATATCGCCGTGTATTCATGCACATCTCATACCGTCCCCTATATCGCTGTGTTTTGGCGCGCCTCCCATAGCTTCCCCTACATCGCTGTTTTCGTACACATCCCATAGCTTCACCTTGATCGCTGTGTTATTGCTCACCTCTCATAGCTTACCCTATATCGCCGTGTTTTCGCGCATCTCGCATGTCTTCACGTATATCGCTATGTTTTCGCGCTTATCATTACTTCCCCTATATCGCTGTGTTTTCTCGCACCTCTGATACATTCTCCTGTATTGCCATGTTTTCGCGCACCTCTTACAATTTCCCCTATATCGCCATGTTCTCGCACTCCTCTCATACGATCCCCTGTATCACATTTTTTTTGTGCATGTCCCATAGCGTCCCCTATATCGCTGTGTTTTCTCGCACCTCTGATACATTCCCCTGTATCGCCGTGACTTTGCGCACATCCCATAGCATCCCTTGTATTGCTGTGCCTTCACGCACCTCTCATACCTTCCCCTATATCGCCCTGTTTTCGCGCACCTTCCATACCTTCCGCTATATCGCTGTGTTTTCACGCACCTCTCATACCTCCCTCTATATCGCTGTGTTTTCACGCACCTCTCATAATTTCTCCTCTATCGCCGTATTTTTGCACACCTCTCATGGTTTCCCCAATATCGCCGTGTTTTAATGCACATCTCTTAACGTCCCATATATCGCTGTGTATTCGCGCACCTGCCATAACATCCCCTATATCGCTGTGCCTTCACGCACCTCTCATACCTTCCCCTATGTCGCCCTGTTTTCGCACACCTCCCATACCGTCCCCTATATCACTTTATTTTCGCACACCTCTCATGGCTTCCCCAATATCGCCGTGTTTTCATACACATCTCATAACGTCTCCTATATCTCTGTGTATTCACGCACCTCCCATAGCATCCCCTATATCGCTGTGCCTTCGCACACCGCTCGTACCTTCCCCTATATTGCCCTGTTTCCCGCGCACCTCCCATGGCTTCGCATACATCGCTGTGTTTTTGCGCACCTCTCATACCTTCCCCTATATCGCCCTGTTTTCGCGCACATCCCATAACTTCAACTTTATCGCTGTGTTATTGCTTACCTCTCATAGCTTCCCCTATATCGCTGTGTTTCCGCTCCTCTCATTACTTCCCCTATATCGCTCTGCGTTCTCGCACTTCTGATACTGTTCCCTGTATCAACGTGTTTTCGCTCAACTCTCAAAATTTCACTTATATCGCCCTGTTCTCGCACACCTCTCATATCTTCCCCTACATCACTGTGTTTTCACGCACGTCCAATAGCGTCCCCTATGTCGCTATGTTTTCACGCACCTCTCATGTCTTCCTCTATATCACTGTGTTTTCGTGCACCTCCCATACCATCCCCTATATTGCTGTGCCTTCGCACACCTCTCATGCCTTTCCCTATATCGCCCTGTTTTCGAGCACCTGCCTTACCTTCCCCAATATCGCTGTGTTTTCGTGCACCTCTCATAACTTCTCCTATATCACTGTATTTTTGCGCAGCTCTTATACCTTCCCCTATATTGCCGTGTTTTCATGCACATCTCATAACGTCCCCTATATCGCTGTGTATTCGCGCACATCCCATAGCATCCCTTATATTGCTGTGCCTTCGCGCGCCTCTCATACCTTCCCCTATATCGCCCCGTTTTCACGCACCTTCCATACCTTCCCCTATATCGCTGTGTTTTCACGCACCTCTCATAACTTCTCCTGCAGTGCTGTATTTTTGAGTACCTCTCATAACTTCCCCTATATTGCCGTGTTTTTATGCACATCTCATAACGTCCCCTATATCGCTGTGTATTCGCACACCTCCCATAGCATCCCCTATATCACTGTGCCTTCATGCACCTCCGATTCCTTCCCCTATATCACTGTGTTTTCGTGCACCTTTCATACCTTCCCCTATATGGCTGTGTTTTCACACACCTCTCATAACTTCTCCTATATCACTGAGTTTTTGTGCACCTCTCATACCTTCCCTAATATCGCTGAGTTTTCATGCACATCTCATCACGTCCCCTATATCGCTGTGTATTCGCGCACCTCCCATAGCATCCCCTATATCGCTGTGCCTTGCGCACCTCTCATAGTTTCCCTTATATCGCTGTCTTTTTGCGCACATCCCATAGATTCAGCTTTATCGCTGTTTTATTGCTCACCTCTCATAGCTTCCCCTGTATCGCCGTTCTTTTGCTCACCTCTCATGTCTTCACCTAGATCGCAATGTTTTCGCTCCTCTCAATACTTCCCCTATATCGCTGTGTTTTCTCGCACAATTGATACATTCTCCCGTATCGCTGTGTTTTCGCACACCTCTCATTATTTCCCCTATATCGCCATGTTCTCGCGCACCTCTCATACCTTCCCCTATAACGCCCTGTTTTCGCGCACATCCCATACCTTCCACTATATTGCCCGGTTTTCGTGCACCTCTCAAGTCTTCCACTACATCGCTGTGTTTTCTGGCACCTCTGATGGTTTCCCCTGTAACGCCATATTTTCGCGCACCTCTCATATTTTCCCCTATATCGCCGTGTTTATGCGCACCTCTCATACCTCCCCCTATATCGCCATGTTTTTATGCACATCTCATACCGTCTCCTATATCACTGTGTTTTCGCGCACTCCCATAGCATCCCCTATATCGCTGTGCCTTCGTGCACCTCTCATACCTTCCCCTATATCGCCCTGTTTTTGCGTACCTCCTATACCTTCCCTTAAATCGCTGCGTTTTCGTGCACCTCTCATACCTTCCCCTATATGGCTGTGTTTTCATGCACATCTCATAACGTTCCCTATATCGCTGTGTATTCGTGCACCTCCCATTCCTTCCCAAATATATCTCTGTGTTTTCATGCACCTTTCATAACTTCTCCTATATCACTATGTTTTTGTGCACCTCTGATAACTTCCCTGATATCATGCGTTTTCATGCACATCTCATCACGTCCCCTATATCGCTGTGTATTCATTCACCTCCCATAGCATCCCCTATATCGCTGTGCCATGCGCACCTCTCATAGCTTCCCCTATATCGCTGTCTTTTCGCGCACATCCTATAGATTCACCTTTATCGCTGTGTTATTGCTCACCTCTCATAGCTTCCCCTGTATCGCCGTGTTTTCGCACACATCCCATAACTTCACCTTTATCGCTGTGTTATTGCTTACCTCTCATAGCTTCCCCTATATCGCTGTCTTTTCGCGCACATCCTATAGATTCACCTTTATCGCTGTATTTTCGCACACCTCTCGTGGCTTCCCCACTATCGCCGTGTTTTCATGCACATCTCATAACGTCTCCTATATCTCTGTGTATTCACGCACCTCCCATAGCATCCTCTATATCACTGTGCCTTTGCGCACCGCTCATACATTCCCCTATATTGCCCCGTTTCCCACGCACCTTCCATAGCTTCGCCTACATCGCTGTGTTTTTGCGCACCTCTCATACCTTCCCCTATAGCGCCCTGTTTTCACACACATCCCACAACTTCACCTTTATCGCTGTGTTATTGCTTACCTCTCATAGCTTCCCCTATATCGCCGTGTTTTCGCGCACCTCTCATGTCTTCACCTATATCACTGTGTTTTCGTGCACCTCCAATACCATCCCCTATATTGCTGTGCCTTCGCACACCTCTCATACCTTTCCCTATATCGCCCTGTTTTCGAGCACCTCCCATACCTTCCCCTATATCGCTGTATTTTCACGCACCTCCCATAGCATCCCCTATATCGCTGTGCCTTCGCGTACCTCTCATACCTGCCCCTATATCGCCCTGTTTTCGAGCACCTCTCATAACTTTTCCTATATCACTGAGTTTTTGTGTACCCCTCATACCTTCCCTAATATCGCTGAGTTTTCATACACATCTCATCACGTCCCCAATATCGCTGTGTACTCGCGCACCTCTCATAGCATCCCCTATATCGCTGTGTTTTCGTGTACCTCTCATACCTCCCCTTATATCGCACAGTTTTCACGCACCTCCGATTCCTTCCCCTATATCGCTGTGTTTTCGTGCACCTTTCATACCTTCCCCTATATCACTGTGTTTTCACACACCTCTCATAACTTCTCCTATATCACTGAGTTTTTGTGCACCTCTCATACCTTCCCTAATATCGCTGAGCTTTCATGCACATCTCATCACGTCCCCTATATCGCTGTGTATTCGCGCACCTCCCATAGCATCCCCTATATCGCTGTGCCTTGCGCACCTCTCATACCTTCCCTTATATCGCTGTCTTTTTGCGCACATCCCATAGATTCAGCTTTATCGCTGTTTTATTGCTCACCTCTCATAGCTTCCCCTGTATCACCGTGTTTTTGCTCACCTCTCATGTCTTCACCTAGATCGCTATGTTTTCGCTCCTCTCAATACTTCCCCTATATCGCTGTGTTTTCTCGCACAATGGATACATTCTCCCGTATCGCTGTGTTTTCGCACACCTCTCATTATTTCCCCTATATCGCCATGTTCTCGCGCACCTCTCATACCTTCCCCTATATCGCCCTGTTTTCGCGCACATCCCATACCTTCCACTATATTGCCCGGTTTTCGTGCACCTCTCAAGTCTTCCACTACATCGCTGTGTTTTCTGGCACCTCTGATGGTTTCCCCTGTAACGCCAAATTGTCGCGCACCTCTCATACTTTCCCCTATATCGCCGTGTTTACGTGCACCTCTCATACCGCCCCTATATCGCCATGTTTTTATGCACATCTCATACCGTCTCCTATATCGCTGTGTTTTCGCGCACTCCCATAGCATCCCCTATATCGCTGTGCCTTCGTGCACCTCTCATACCTTCCCCTATATCGCCCTGTTTTTGCGTACCTCCTATACCTTCCCTTATATCGCTGCGTTTTCGTGCACCTCTCATACCTTCCCCTATATGGCTGTGTTTTCATGCACATCTCATAACGTTCCCTATATCGCTGTGTATTCGTGCACCTCCCATTCCTTCCCAAATATATCTCTGTGTTTTCATGCACCTTTCATAACTTCTCCTATATCACTGTGTTTTTGTGCACCTCTGATACTTTCCCTGATATCATGCGTTTTCATGCACATCTCATCACGTCCCCTATATCGCTGTGTATTCATTCACCTCCCATAGCATCCCCTATATCGCTGTGCCATGCGCACCTCTCATAGCTTCCCCTATATCGCTGTCTTTTCGCGCACATCCTATAGATTCACCTTTATCGCTGTGTTATTGCTCACCTCTCATAGCTTCCCCTGTATCGCCGTGTTTTTGCTCACCTCTCATAGCTTCCCCTATATCGCTGTATTTTCGCGCACCTCTCATGTCTTCACCTAGATCGCTATGTTTTCGCTCCTCTCAATACTTCCCCTATATCGCTGTGTTTTCTCGCACATCTGATACATTCTCCCGTATCGCCGTGTTTTCGCACACCTCTCATACCTTACCCTATATCACTGTTTTTTCGCGCACGTCCCATTGCGTCCCCAATATCGCTGTGCCTTGCGCACCTCTCATACCTTCCCCTATATCGCTGTCTTTTCGCGCACATCCCATAGATTCACCTCTATCGCTGTGTTATTGCTCACCTCTCATAGCTTCCCCTGTATTGCCGTGTTTTTGGTCACCTCTCATGTCTTCACCTAGATCGCTATGTTTTCACTCCTCTCAATACTTCCCCTATATCGCTGTGTTTTCTCGCACAATTGATGCATTCTCCCGTATCGCCGTGTTCTTGCACGCCTCTCATACCTTCCCCTATATCACTGTGTTTTCGCGCACGTCCCATAGCGTCCCCTATATTGCTGTGTTTTCGCGCACCTCTCATACCTTCCCCTATATCGCCCTGTTTTTGCGCACATCCCATACCTTCCACTATATTGCCCTGTTTTCGCGCACCTCTCTTGTCTTCCACTACATCTCTGTGTTTTCTGGCACCTTTGATGCATTCCCCTCTAATGCCAAGTTTTCGCGCACCTCACATACTCTCCCCTATATCGCCGTGTTTATGCGCACCTCTCATACCTCCCCCTATATCGCCGTGTTTTTATGCACATCTCATACCATCTCCTATATCGCTGTGTTTTCGTGTACCTTTCATACCTTCCCCTATATCACTGTGTTTTCACACACCTCTCATAACTTCTCCTATATCGCTCTGTTTTTGTGTACCTCTCATACCTTCCCTAATATCGCTGAGTTTTCATACACATCTCATCACATCCCCTATATTGCTGTGTATTCATTCACCTCCCATAGCATCCCCTATATCGCTGTGCCGTGCGCACCTCTCATAGCTTCCCCTATATCGCTGTCTTTTCGCGCACATCCTATAGATTCACCTTTATCGCTGTGTTATTGCTCACCTCTCATAGCTTCCCCTGTATCGCCGTGTTTTTGCTCACCTCTCATAGCTTCCCCTATATCGCCGTGTTTTCGCGCACCTCTCATGTCTTCACCTAGATCGCTATTTTTTCGCTCCTCTCAGTACTTCCCCTATATTGCTGTGTTTTCTCGCACATCTGATACATTCTCCCGTATCACCGTGTTTTTGCTCACCTCTCATAGCTTCCCCTATATCGCCGTGTTTTTGCTCACCTCTCATGTCTTCACCTAGATCTCTATGTTTTCGCTCCTCTCAATACTTCCCCCATATGGTTGTGTTTTCATGCACATCTCATCACGTCCCCTATAACGCTGTGTATTCACGCACCTCTCATAGCATCCCCTATATCGCTGTGCCTTGCGCACCTCTCATAGATTCCCCTATATCGCTGTCTTTTCGCGCACATCCCATAGATTCACCTTTATCCCTGTGTTATTGCTCACCTCTCATAGGTTCCCCTGTATCACCGTGTTTTTGCTCACCTCTCATAGCTTCCTCTATATCGCCGTGTTTTCGTGCAGCTCTCATGTCTTCAAGTAGATCGCTATGTTTTCGCTCCTCTCAATACTTCCCCTATATCGCTGTGTTTTCTTCCACATCTGATACATTTTGCCGTATCGCCGTGTTTTCGCACACCTCTCATAATTTTCCCTATATCGCCATGTTCTCGCACACCTCTCATACCTTCCCCTATATCACTATGTTTTCGCGCAGATTCCATTTTGTCCCCTATATCGCTGTGATTTCGCGCACCTCTCATAGCTTCCCCTATATCGCCCTGTTTTCGTACACATCCCATAGCTTCCACTATATTGCCCTGTTTTTGCGCACCTCTCATGTATTCCACTACATAGCTGTCTTTTCTGGCACCTCTGATGCATTCCCCTGTAACGCCAAGTTTTCGCGCAACTCTCATACCTCCTCCTATATCGCCATGTTTTTATGCACATCTCATACTGTCTCCTATATCGCTGTGTTTTCGCGCACCTCTCATAGCATCCCCTATATCGCTGTGCCTTCGTGCAACTCTCATACCTTCCCCTATATCGCCGTTTTTGCGCACATCCCATACCTTCCACTATATTGCCCTGTTTTCGCGCACCTCTCATGTCTTCCACTACATCGCTGTGTTTTCTGGCACCTTTGATGCATTCCCCACTAATGCCAAGTTTTCGCGCACCTCTCATACTTTCCACTATATCGCCGTGTTTAAGCGCACCTCTCATACCTCCCCCTATATCGCCATGTTTTTATGCACATCTCATATCGTCTCCTATATCGCTGTCTTTTCGCGCACCTCCCATAGCATCCCCTATATCGCTGTGCCTTAGCGCACCTCTCATACCTTCCCCTATGTCGCCCTGTTTTCGCACACCTCCAATACCGTCCCCTGTATCGCTGTATTTTCGCACACCTCTCGTGGCTTCCCCAATATCGCCGTGTTTTCATGCACATCTCATAACGTATTCTATATCTCTGTGTATTCACGCACCTCCCATAGCATCCTCTATATCGCTGTGCCTTTGCGCACCGCTCATACATTCCCCTATATTGCCCTGTTTCCCGCGCACCTTCCATAGCTTCGCCTACATCGCTGTGTTTTTGCGCACCTCTCATACCTTCCCCTATAGCGCCCTGTTTTCGCACACATCCCATAACTTCACCTTTATCGCTGTGTTATTGCTTACCTCTCATACCTTCCCCTATATCGCCGTGTTTTCGCGCACCTCTCATGTCTTCACCTATATCACTGTGTTTTCGTGCACCTCCAATACCATCCCCTATATTGCTGTGCCTTCGCATACCTCTCATACCTTTCCCTATATCGCCCTGTTTTTGAGCACCTCCCATACCTTCCCCTGTATCGCTGTGTTTTCGTGTACCTCTCATACCTCCCCCTATATCGCTGTATTTTCACGCAGCTCTCATAACGTCCCCTATATCGCTGTGTATTCGCGCACCTCCCATAGCATCCCCTATATCGCTGTGCCTTCGCGTACCTCTCATACCTGCCCCTATATCGCCCTGTTTTCGAGCACCTCCCATACCTTCCCCTATATCACTGTGTTTTCGTGCACCTTTCATACCTTCCCCTATATGGCTGTGTTTTCACACACCTCTCATAACTTCTCTTATATCACTGAGTTTTTGTGCACCTCTCATACCTTCCCTAATATCGCTGAGTTTTCATGCACATCTCATCACGTCCCCGATATCGCTGTGCATTCGCGCACCTCCCATAGCATCCCTTATCTCGCTGTGCCTTCGCGTACCTCTCATACCTCCCCTTATATCGCACAGTTTTCGCGCACCTCCGATTCCTTCCCCTATATCGCTGTGTTTTCGTGCACCCTTTCATACCTTCCCCTATATGGCTGTGTTTTCACACACCTCTCATAACTTCTCCTATATCACTGAGTTTTTGTGCACCTCTCATACCTTCCCTAATATCGCTGAGTTTTCATGCACATCTCATCACGTCCCCTATATCGCTGTGTATTCGCGCACCTCCCATAGCATCCCCTATATCGCTGTGCCTTGCGCACCTCTCATAGTTTCCCTTATATCGCTGTCTTTTTGCGCACATCCCATAGATTCAGCTTTATCGCTGTTTTATTGCTCACCTCTCATAGCTTCCCCTGTATCGCCGTGTTTTTGCTCACCTCTCATGTCTTCACCTAGATCGCTATGTTTTCGCTCCTCTCAATACTTCCCCTATATCGCTGTGTTTTCTCGCACAATTGATACATTCTCCCGTATCGCTGTGTTTTCGCACACCTCTCATTATTTCCCCTATATCGCCATGTTCTCGCGCACCTCTCATACCTTCCCCTATATCGCCCTGTTTTCGCGCACATCCCATACCTTCCACTATATTGCCCGGTTTTCGTGCACCTCTCAAGCCTTCCACTACATCGCTGTGTTTTCTGGCACCTCTGATGGTTTCCCCTCTAACGCCAAATTGTCGTACACCTCTCATACTTTCCCCTATATCGCCGTGTTTACGTGCACCTCTCATACCTTCCGCTATAGCGCCCTGTTGTTGCACACATCCCATAACTTCATCTTTATCGCTGTGTTATTGCTTACCTCTCATAGCTTCCCCCATATCGCCGTGTTTTTGCGCACCTCTCATGTCTTCACCTATATCACTGTGTTTTCGCGCACGTCCAATAGCGTCCCCTATATCGCTGTGTTTTCACGCACCTCTCATGTCTTCCCCTATATCACTGTGTTTTCGTGCACCTCCCATACCATCCCCTATATTGCTGTGCCTTCGAGCACCTCCCATACCTTCCCCTATATCGCTGTGTTTTTGTGTACCTCTCATACCTCCCCTTATATCGCTGTGTTTTCACGCACCTCTCATAACTTCTCCTATATTGCTGTATTTTTGCGCACCTCTCATAACTTCACCTATATTGCCGTGAATTTATGCACATCTCATAACGTCCCCTATATCGCTGTGTATTCGCGCACCTCCCATAGCATCCCCTATATCGTTGTGCCTTCGCGTACCTCTCATACCTGCCCCTATATCGCCCTGTTTTAGCGCACCTTGAATTCCTTCCCCTATATCGCTGTGTTTTCACACACCTCTCATAACTTCTCCTATATCACTGAGTTTTGTGCACCTCTCATACCTTCCCTAATATCGCTGAGTTTTCATACACATCTCATCACGTCCCCAATATCGCTGTGTATTCGTGCACCTCTCATAGCATCCCCTATATCGCTGTCTTTTCACGCACATCCCATAGATTCAGCTTTATCGCTGTGTTATTGCTCACCTCTCATAGCTTCCCCTGTATCGCCGTGTTTTTGCTCGCCTCTCATGTCTTCACCTATATCGCTATGTTTTCGCTCCTCTCAATACTTCCCCCATATGGCTGTGTTATCATGCACATCTCATAACCTCCCCTATATCGCTGTGTATTCGTGCACCTCCCATTCCTTCCCGTATGTATCTCTGTGTTTTCGTGCACCTGTCATACCTTCCCTAATATCGCTGCGTTTTTATGCACATCTCATCACGTCCCCTATATCGCTGTGCATTCACGCACCTCTCATAGCATCCCCTATATCGCTGTGCCTTGCACACCTCTCATAGCTTCCCCTATATCGCTGTCTTTTCGCGCACATCCCATAGATACAACTTTATCCCTGTGTTATTGCTCACCTCTCATAGGTTTCCCTGTATCGCCGTGTTTTTGCTCACCTCTCATAGCTTCCTCTATATCGCCATGTTTTCACGCACCTCTCATGTCTTCACCTAGATCGCTATGTTTTCACTCCTCTCAATACTTCCCCTATATTGCTGTGTTTTCGCGCACATCTGATACATTTTGCCGTATCGCCGTGTTTTCGCACACCTCTCATAATTTTCCCTCTATCACCGTGTTCTCGCACACCTCTCATACCTTCCCCTATAATACTGTGTTTTCGTGCACATCCCATTGCGTCCCCTATATCGTTGTGTTTTCGCGCACCTCTCGTAGCTTCCCCTATATCGCCCTGTTTTCGTGCACATCCCATAGCTTCCACTATATTGTCCTGTTTTTGCGCACCTCTCATGTATTGCACTACATAGCTGTGTTTTTTGGCACCTCTGATGCATTCCCCTGTAACGCCAAGTTTTCGCGCAACTCTCATACCTCCCCCTATATCGCCATGTTTTTATGCACATCTCATACCGTCTCCTATATCGCTGTGTTTTCGCACACCTCCCATAGCATCCCCTATATCGCTGTGCCTTCGTGCACCTCTCATACCTTCCCCTATATCGCTGTGTTTTCACGCACCTCTCTTAACTTCTCCTATATCGCTGTGTTTTTGCACACCTCTCATACCTTCCCCGATATTGCTGTGTTTTCAGGCACCTCTCACGGCTTCCCCAATATCGCCGTGTATTCATGCACATCTCACACCGTCCCCTATATCGCTGTGTTTTCACGCACCTCCCATAGCTTCGCCTACATCGCTGTTTTCGCACACATCCCATAGCTTCACCTTGATCACTGTGTTATTGCTCACCTCTCATAGCTTACCCTATATCGCCGTGATTTCGCGCACCTCGCATGTCTTCACCTATATCGCTATGTTTTCGCTCCTATCATTACTTCCCCTATATCGCTGTGCTTTCTCGCACCTCTGATACATTCTCCTGTATTGCCATGTTTTCGCGCACCTCTTACAATTTCCCCTATATCGCCATGTTCTCGCACACCTCTCATACCTTCCCGTATATCACTGTTTTTTTGCGCATGTCCCATAGCGTCCCCTATATCGCTGTGTTTTCTCGCACCTCTGATACATTCCCCTGTATCGCCGTGGTTTCGCGCACATCCCATAGGTTCCACTATATTGCCCTGTTTTTGCGCACCTCTCATGTCTTCCCCTATATCACGGTGTTTTCGCGCACCTCTCATAGCATCCCCTATATCGCTGTGCCTTCGCGCACCTCTCATAACTTCCCCTCTATCGCCCTGTTTGCGCGCACCTCCCATACCTTCCCCAATATCGCTGTTTTCGTGCACCTCTCATACCTTCCCTTATCTCGCTGTGTTTTCACGCACCTATCATAACTTCTCCTATATCACTGTATTTTTGTGCAGCTCTTATACCTTCTCCTATATAGCCGTGTTTTCATGCACATCTCATAACGTCCCCATATCGCTTTGCATTCGCGCACCTCCCATAGCATCCCTTATATTGCTGTGCCTTCGCGCACCTCTCATACCTTCCCCTATATCGCCCTGTTTTCGCGCACCTTCCATACCTTCCCCTATATCGCTGTATTTTCATGCACCTCTCATACCTCCCCCATATCGCTGTGTTTTCACGCACCTCTCATAATTTCTCCTATATCGCCGTATTTTTGCGCACCTCTCATGGCATCCCCAATATCGCTGCGTTTTCATGCACATCTCTTAACGTCCCATATATCGCTGTGTATTCGCGCAACTGCCATAACATCCCCTATATCGCTGTGCCTTGCGCACCTCTCATACCTCCCCCATTTCGCTGTGTTTTCACACACCTCTCATAACGTCTCCTATATCGCTGTGTTTTTGTGCACCTCTCATACCCCCCCCATATCGCTGTGCCTTGCGCACCTCTCATAACTTCCTCTATATCGCAGCCTTTTCGCGCACATCCCATAGATTCACCTTTATCGCTGTGTTATTGCTCACCTCTCATAGCTTCCCCTATATCGCCGTGTTTTTGCGCACCTCTCATAACTTACCCTATATAGCCGACTTGTTATGCACATCTCATAACGTCCTCTATATCGCTGTGTATTCGTGCACCTCCCATAGTTTCCCTTATATCGCTGTGCTTTCGCGCACCTCTAATACCTTCCCAAATATCGCCCTGTTTTCACGCACCTCCCATTCCTTCACCTATATCGCTGTTTTCGTGCACCTCTCATGCATTCCCGTATATCGCTGTGTTTTTTGCACACCTCTCATACCTTCCCCAATATCACCGTGTTTTCATGCACATCTCATAACGTCCCCAATGTCGCTGGGTTTTCACGCACCTCTCATAACTTCCCCTATATCGCCCTGCTTTTGCGCTCCTCTCATACCTCCCCTATATCACTGTGTTTTCGCACACCTCTCATGCTTCCCGACTATCACCGTGTATTCATGCACATCTCACACCTTCCCCTATATCGCTGTGCTTTCGCGCACCTCCCATAGCTTTCGCCTACATCGCTGTTTTCGCACACCTCCAATACCTTCCACTATATCGATGTATTTTTGCGCACATCTCATACCTTCCCCTATATGATGTGTTTCATGCACATCTCATAATGTCCCCTATATCGCTGTGTATTTGCGCCAATTCCCATACCATCCCCTATATCACTGTGCCTTCGCGCACCTCTCATGCATTCCCGTATATCGCCCCTGTTTTCGCGCACCTCCCATACCTTCCCCGATATCGTTGTGTTTTCGTGCACCTCTCATACCATCCCCCTATATCGCTGTGTTTTCACGCACCTCTCATGGCTTCCCCAATATCGTCGTGTATCATGTACATCTCATACCGTCCCCTATATAGCTGTGTTTTCGCACACCTCCCATAGCTTCGCCTTCATCGCTGTTTTCGCGCACATCCCATAGGTTCCACTATATTGCCCTGTTTTTGCATACCTCTCATGTCTTCCCCTATATTACGGTGTTTTTCGCGCACCTCTCATAGCATCCCCTATATCGTTGTGTTTTCGTGCACCTCTCATACCTTCCCTTATATCGTTGTGTTTTCACGCACCTCTCATAACTACTCCTATATCACTGTATTTTTGCGCAGCTCTTATACCTTCCCCTATATTGCCGACTTTTCAAGCACATCTCATAACGTCCCCTATATCGCTGTGTATTCGCGCACTTCCCATAGCATCCCTTATATTGCTGTGCCTTAGCGCACCTCTCATACCTTCCCCTATATCGCCCTGTTTTGCGCACCTTCCATACCTTCCCCTATATCGCTGTGTTTTCATGCACCTCTCATAACCTCCCCTATATCGCCCTGTTTTCGCTCTCCTCTCATGCCTTCCACTATATCGCTGTGTTTTCGCACACCTCTCTTGGCTTCCCGACTATCGCCGTGTATTCATGCACATCTCATAACTTCCCCTATATCGCTGTGCTTTTGCGCACATCCCATAGCTTCGCCTACATCGCTGTTTTCGTGCACCTCTCATACCTTCCCCTAAATTGATGTGTTTTCATGCACATCTCATAACGTCCCCTATATCGCTGTGTATTTGCGCACACCCATACCATCACCTATATCACTGTGCCTTCGCGCACCTCTCATGCAATCCCGTATATCGCCCTGTTTTTCGCGCACCTCCCATACATTTCTTCGATATCGCTGTGTTTTCGTGCTCCTCTCCTACCTTCCCCTATATTGCTGTGTTTTCACGCACCTCCCATAGCTTCGCCTACATCGCTGTTTTCGCGCACATCCCATAGCTTCACCTTGATCACTGTGTTATTGCTCACCTCTCATAGCTTACCCCATATCGCCATGTTTTCGCGCACCTCGCATGTCTTCACCTATATCGCTATGTTTTTGCACCTATCATTACTTCCCCTATATCACTGTATTTTCTCGCACCTCTGATAGATTCTCCTGTATTGCCATGCTTTTGCGCACCTCCTACAATTTCCCCTATATCGCCGTGTTCTCGCACACCTCTCATACCTTCCCCTATATCACTGTTTTTTGGCGCATCTCCCATAGCATCCCCTATATCGCTGTGTTTTCTCGCGTCTCTGATACATTCCCCTGTATCGCCGTGGTTTCGCACACATCCCATAGGTTCCACTATATTGCCCTGTTTTTGCGCACCTCTCATGTCTTCCCCTATATCACGGTGTTTTGGTGCTCCTCTCATAGCATCCCCTATATCGCTGTACCTTCGCGCACCTCTCATACCTTCCCCTATATCGCCCTGTTTTCGCACACCTCCCATACCTTCCCCTACATCGCTGTGTATTCATGCACCTCTCATAACTCCCCCTATATCGCTTTGTTTTCATGGACCTCTCATAACTTATCCTAATTCACTGTATTTTTGCGCAGTTCTTATACCTTCCCCTGTATTGCCATGTTTTCATGCACATCTCATAACGTCCCCTTTATCGCTGTGTATTTGCGCACCTCCCATAGCATCCCTTGTTTTCCTGTGCCTTCGCACACCTCTCATACCTTCCCCTATATCGCCCCGTTTTCGCGCACCTTCCATACCTTCCCCTATATCGCTGTGTTTTCATGCACCTCTCATACCTCCCTCTTTATCGCTGTGTTTTCACGTACCCCTCATAAATTCTCTTATATTGCCGTATTTTTGCGAACCTCTCATGGCTTCCCCAATATCGCCGTGTTTTCATGCACATCTCATAACGTCTCCTATATCTCTGTGTATTCACGCACCTCCCATAGCATCCCCTATATCGCTGTATTTTTGCACACCTCTCATACCTTCCCCTATATCGCTGTGTTTTTGCGCACCTCTCATAACTTCCCCTATATCGCCGTGATTTCGCGCACCTCTCATGTCTTCACCTATATCGCTGTTTCCGCTCCTCTCATTACTTCCCCTACATCTCTCTGTGTTCTCGCACTTCTGATACAGTTCCCTGTATCAACCTGTTTTCGCGCACCTCTCATAATTTCACTTATATCGCCGTGTTCTCGCACATCTCTCATATCTTCCCCTATATCACTGTGTTTTCGCGCACGTCCAATAGCGTCCCCTATATCGCTGTGTATTCACGCACCTCTCATGTCTTCCCCTATATCACTGTGTTTTCGTTCACCTCCCATACCATCCCCTATATTGCTGTGCCTTCGCACACCTCTCATACCTTTCCCTATATCGCCCTGTTTTCGAGCACCTCCCATACCTGCCCTGTATCGCTGTGTTTTCGTGTACCTCTCATACCTCCCTCTATATCGCTGTGTTTTCACGCACCACTCATAACTTCTCCTATATTGCTGTACTTTTGCGCACCTCTCATAACTTCCCTTATATCGCCGTGTTTTTATGCACATCTCAAAACGTCCCCAAAACCGCTGTGTATTCGCACACCTCCCATAGCATCCCCTATATCGCTGTGCCTTTGTGCACCTCTCATACCTTCCCCTATATCGCCCTGTTTTCGCGCACCTCCGATTCCTTCCCCGATATCGCTGTGTTTTCACACACCTCTCATAACTTCTCCTTTATCACTGAGTTTTTGTGCACCTCTCATACCTTCCGTAATATTGCTGAGTTTTCATACACATCTCATCACGTCCCCTATATCGCTGTGTATTCGCGCACCTCTCATAGCATCCCCTATATCGCTGTGCCTTGCGCACCTCTCATACCTTCCCCTATATCGCTGTCTTTTCGCGCACATCCCATAGATTCGCCTTTATCGCTGTGTTATTGCTCACCTCTCATAGCTTCCCCTATATCGCCGTGCTTTCGCGCACCTCTCATGTCTTCTCCTAGATCGCTATGTTTTCACTCCTCTCAATACTTCTCCTATATCGCTGTGTTTTCTCGCACATCTGATACATTCTCCCGTATCGCCGTTTTTTTCGCACACCTCTCATAATTTCCCTTATATCGCCGTGTTCTCGCACACCTCTCATACCTTCCCATATATCACTGTGTTTTCGCGCACGTCCCATTGCGTCCCCTATAACGCTGTGTTTTCGCGCACATCTCATAGCTTCCCCTATATCGCCCTGTTTTCGTGCACATCCCATAGCTTCCACTATATGGCCCTGTTTTCGCGCACCTCTCATGTATTCCACTACATAGTTGTGTTTTCTTGCACCTCTGATGCATTCCCCTGTAACGCCAAGTTTTCGCGCACCTCTCATACTTTCCCCTATATCGCCGTGTTTACGCGCACCTCTCATACCTCCCGCTATATCGCCATGTTTTTATGCACATCTCATACCGTCTCCTATATCGCTGTGTTTTCGCGCACCTCCCATAGCATCTCCTATATTGCTGTGCCTTCGTGCACCTCTCATACCTTCCCCTATATCGCTGTGTTTTTATGCACATCTCATACCGTCTCCTATATCGCTGTGTTTTTGCGCACCTCCCATAGCATCTGCTATATCGCTGTGCCTTCGTGCACCTCTCATACCTTCCCCTATATCGCTGTGTTTTCACGCACCTCTCATAACTTCTCCTCTATCGCTGCGTTTTTGCACACCTCTCATACCTTCCCCTATATCGCTGTGTTTTCAGGCACCTCTCAAGGCTTCCCCAATATCGCCGTGTAGTCATGCACATCTCATACCATCACCTATATCGCTGTGTTTTTGCGCACTTCCCATAGCTTCGCCTACATCGCTGTTATCGCGCACATCCCATAGCTTCACCTTGATCGCTGTGTTATTGCTCACCTCTCATAGTTTACCCTATATCGCCGTGTTTTCGCACACCTCGCATGTCTTAACCTATATCGCTTTGTTTTCGCTCCTATCATTACTTCCCCATATCGCTGTGTTTTCTCGCACCTCTGATACATTCTCCTGAATTGCCATGTTTTCGAGCACCTCTTACAATTTCCCCTATACCGCCGTGTTCTCGCACACCTCTCATACCTTCCCCTATATCACTGTTTTTTTGCGCATGTCCCATAGCGTCCCCTATATCGCTGTGTATTCTCGCACCTCTGATACATTCCCCTGTATCGCCGTGGTTTCGCCCACATCCCATAGGTTCCACTATATTGCCCTGTTTTTGCGCACCTCTCATGTCTTCCCCTATATCACGGTGTTTTCGCGCACCTCTCATAGCATCCCCTATATCGCTGTCCTTCGCGCACATCTCATAACTCCCCTATATCACCCTGTTCTCGCACACCTCTCATATCTTCCCCTATATCACTGTTTTTTTGAGCATGTCCCATAGCGTCCCCTATATCGCTGTGTTTTCTCGCCCCTCTGATACATTCCCCTGTATCGTCGTGGTTTCGCGCACATCCCATAGGTTCCACTATATTGCCCTGTTTTTGCGCACTTCTCATGTCTTCCCCTATATCACGGTGTTTTCTCGCACCTCCCATAGCATCCCGTATATCGCTGTGCCTTCGCACACCTCTCATACTATTCCCTATATTGCCCTGTTTTCGCGCACCTTCCATACCTTCCCCTATATCGCTGTGTTTTCATGCACCTCTCATACATCCCTCTATCTCGCTGTGTTTTCACGCACGTCTCATAATTTCTCCTATATCGCCGTATTTTTGCGCACCTCTCATGGCTTCCCCAATATCGCAGTGTTTTCATGCACATCTCTTAACGTCCTATATATCGCTGTATATTCGCGCAACTGCCATAGCATCCCCTATATCGCTGTGCCTTCGCGCTCCTCTCATACCTTCCCCAATGTCGCCCTGTTTTCGCACACCTCCCATACCGTCCCCTGTATCGCTGTATTTTCACACACCTCTCGTAGCTTCCCCAATATAGCCGTGTTTTCATGCACATCTCATAACGTCTCCTGTATCTCTGTGTATTCTCGCACCTCCCATAGCATCCTCTATATCGCTGTGCCTTTGCGCACCGCTCATACATTCCCTTATATTGCCCTGTTTCCCGCGCACCTCCCATAGCTTCGCCTACATCGCTGTGTTTTTGCGCACCTCTCATACCTTCCCCTATAGCGCCCTGTTTTCGCACACATCCCATAACTTCACCTTTATCGCTGTGTTATTGCTTACCTCTCATAGCTTATCCTATATGGCCGTATTTTCGCGCACCTCTAATGTCTTCACCTATATCACTGTGTTTTCGTGCACCTCCCACACCATCCCCTATATCGCTGTGCCTTCGCGTACCTCTCATACCTGCCCCTATATCGCCCTGTTTTCGCGCACCTCGAATTCCTTCCCCTATATTGCTGTGTTTTCGTGCACCTTTCATACCTTCCCCTTTCTCGCTGTTTTCAAACACCTCTCATAACTTCTCCTATATCACTGAGTTTTTGTGTACCTCTCATACTTTCCCTAATATCGCTGAGTTTTCATACACATCTCATCACGTCCCCAGTATCGCTGCGTATTCGCGCACCTCTCATAGCATCCCCTATATCGCTGTGTTTTCAAACACCTCTCATAACTTCTCCAAAATCACTGAGTTTTTGTGTACCTCTCATACTTTCCCTAATATCGCTGAGTTTTCATACACATCTCATCACGTCCCCAATATCGCTGTGTATTCGCGCACCTCTCATAGCATCCCCTATATCGTTGTGCCTTGCGCACCTCTCATACATTCCCCTATATCGCTGTCTTTTCGTGCACATCCCATAGACTCAGCTTTATCGCTGTGTTATTGCTCACCTCTCATAGCTTCCCCTGTATCGCCGTGTTTTTGCTCACCTCTCATGTCTTCACCTAGATCTCTATGTTTTCGCTCCTCTCAATACTTCCCCCATATGGCTGTGTTTTCATGCACATCTCATAACGTCCCCTATATCGCTGTGTATTCGTGCACCTCCCATTCCTTCCCGTATGTATCTCTGTGTTTCCGTGCACCTGTCATACCTTCCCTAGTATCGCTGCGTTTTTATGCACATCTCATCACGTCCCCTATATCGCTGTGTATTCACGCACCTCTCATAGCATCCCCTATATCGCTGTGCCTTGCGCACCTCTCATAGATTCCCCTATATCGCTGTCTTTTCGCGCACATCCCATGAGATTCACCTTTATCCATGTGTTATTGCTCACCTCTCATAGGTTCCCCTGTATCGCCGCGTTTTTGCTCGCCTCTCATAGCTTCCTCTATATCGCTGTGTTTTCCGCGCAACTCTCATGTCTTCACCTAGATCGCTATGTTTTCGCTCCTCTCAATATTTCCCCTATGTCGCTGTGTTTTCTTGCACATCTGATACATTTTGCCGTATCGCCGTGTTTTCGCATACCTGTCATAATTTTCCCTATATCGCCGTGTTCTCGCACACCTCTCATACCTTCCCCTATATCACTGTGTTTTCGCGCACATCCCATTGCGTCCCCTATATTGCTGTGTTTTCGCGCACCTCTCACAGCTTCCCCTATATCGCCCTGTTTTCGTGCACATCCCATAGCTTCCACTATATTGCCCTGTTTTTGCGCACCTCTCATGTATTCCACTACATAGCTGTGTTTTCTGGCACCTCTGATGCATTCCCCTGTAACGCCAAGTTTTCGCGCAACTCTCATACCTCCCCATATATCGCCATGTATTTATGCACATCTCATACCGTCTCCTATATCGCTGTGTTTTCGTGCACCTCCCATAGCATCCCCTATATCGCTGTGCCTTCGCGCACCTCTCATACCTTCCCCTATGTCGCCCTCTTTTCGCACACCTCCCATACCGTCCCCTATATCGCTGTATTTTTGCACACCTCTCGTGGCTTCCCAATATCGCCGTGTTTTCATGCACATCTCATAACATCTCCAATATCTCTGTGTATTCACGCACCTCCCATAGCATCCCCTATATCGCTGTGCCTTTGCGCACCGCTCATACCTTCCCCAATATTGCCCTGTTTCCCGCGCACCTCCCATAGCTTCGCCTAACATCGCTGTGTTTTTGCGCACCTCTCATACCTTCCGCTATAGCGCCCGGTTTTTGCACACATCCCATAACTTCACCTTTATCGCTGTGTTATTGCTTACCTCTCATAGCTTCCCCTATATCGCCGTGTTTTCGCGCACCTCTCATGTCTTCACCTATATCACTGTGTTTTCACGCACGTCCAATAGCGTCCCTATATCGCTGTGTTTTCACGCACCTCTCCTGTCTTCCCCTATATCACTGTGTTTTCGTGCACCTCCCATACCATCCCCTATATTGCTGTGCCTTCGCGCACCTCTCATACCTTTCCTATATCGCCCTGTTTTCGAGCACCCTCCCATACCTTCCCTTATATCGCTGTGTTTTCGTGTACCTCTCATACCTCCCCCTATATCGCTGTGTTTTCACGCACCTCTCATAGCATCCCCTATATCGCTGTGCCTTCGCATACCTCTCATACCTTTCCCTATATCGCCCTGTTTTTGAGCACCTCCCATACCTTCCCCTGTATCGCTGTGTTTTCGTGTACCTCTCATACCTCCCCTATATCGCTGTATTTTCACGCAGCTCTCATAACGTCCCCTATATCGCTGTGTATTCGCGCACCTCCCATAGCATCCCCTATATCGCTGTGCCTTCGCGTACCTCTCATACCTGCCCCTATATCGCCCTGTTTTCGAGCACCTCCCATACCTTCCCCTATATCACTGTGTTTTCGTGCACCTTTCATACCTTCCCCTATATGGCTGTGTTTTCACACACCTCTCATAACTTCTCTTATATCACTGAGTTTTTGTGCACCTCTCATACCTTCCCTAATATCGCTGAGTTTTCATGCACATCTCATCACGTCCCCGATATCGCTGTGCATTCGCGCACCTCCCATAGCATCCCTTATCTCGCTGTGCCTTCGCGTACCTCTCATACCTCCCCTTATATCGCACAGTTTTCGCGCACCTCCGATTTCCTTCCCCTATATCGCTGTGTTTTCGTGCACCTTTCATACCTTCCCCTATATGGCTGTGTTTTCACACACCTCTCATAACTTCTCCTATATCACTGAGTTTTTGTGCACCCTCTCATACCTTCCTAATATCGCTGAGTTTTCATGCACATCTCATCACGTCCCCTATATCGCTGTGTATTCGCGCACCTCCCATAGCATCCCCTATATCGCTGTGCCTTGCGCACCTCTCATAGTTTCCCTTATATCGCTGTCTTTTTGCGCACATCCATAGATTCAGCTTTATCGCTGTTTTATTGCTCACCTCTCATAGCTTCCCCTGTATCGCCATGTTTTTGCTCACCTCTCATGTCTTCACCTAGATCGCTATGTTTTCGCTCCTCTCAATACTTCCCTATATCGCTGTGTTTTCTCGCACAATTGATACATTCTCCCGTATCGCTGTGTTTTCGCACACCTCTCATTATTTCCCCTATATCGCCATGTTCTCGCGCACCTCTCATACCTTCCCCTATATCGCCCTGTTTTCGCGCACATCCCATACCTTCCACTATATTGCCCGGTTTTCGTGCACCTCTCAAGCCTTCCACTACATCGCTGTGTTTTCTGGCACCTCTGATGGTTTCCCCTCTAACGCCAAATTGTCGTGCACCTCTCATACTTTCCCCTATATCGCCGTGTTTACGTGCACCTCTCATACCTTCCGCTATAGCGCCCTGTTGTTGCACACATCCCATAACTTCATCTTTATCGCTGTGTTATTGCTTACCTCTCATAGCTTCCCCCATATCGCCGTGTTTTCGCGCACCTCTCATGTCTTCACCTATATCACTGTGATTTCGCGCACGTCCAATAGCGTCCCCTATATCGCTGTGTTTTCACGCACCTCTCATGTCTTCCCTATATCACTGTGTTTTCGTGCACCTCCCATACCATCCCCTATATTGCTGTGCCTTCGAGCACCTCCCATACCTTCCCCTATATCGCTGTGTTTTTGTGTACCTCTCATACCTCCCCTTATATCGCTGTGTTTTCACGCACCTCTCATAACTTCTCCTATATTGCTGTATTTTTGCGCACCTCTCATAACTTCACCTATATTGCCGTGAATTTATGCACATCTCATAACGTCCCCCTATATCGCTGTGTATTCGCGCACCTCCCATAGCATCCCCTATATCGTTGTGCCTTCGCGTACCTCTCATACCTGCCCCTATATCGCCCTGTTTTAGCGCACCTTGAATTCCTTCCCCTATATCGCTGTGTTTTCATGCACCTTTCATACCTTCCCCTATATCGCTGTGTTTTCACACACCCTCTCATAACTTCTCCTATATCACTGAGTTTTGTGCACCTCTCATACCTTCCCTAATATCGCTGAGTTTTCATACACATCTCATCACGTCCCCAATATCGCTGTGTATTCGTGCACCTCTCATAGCATCCCCTATATCGCTGTCTTTTCACGCACATCCCATAGATTCAGCTTTATCGCTGTGTTATTGCTCACCTCTCATAGCTTCCCCTGTATCGCCGTGTTTTTGCTCGCCTCTCATGTCTTCACCTATATCGCTATGTTTTCGCTCCTCTCAATACTTCCCCCATATGGCTGTGTTATCATGCACATCTCATAACCTCCCCTTATCGCTGTGTATTCGTGCACCTCCCATTCCTTCCCGTATGTATCTCTGTGTTTTCGTGCACCTGTCATACCTTCCCTAATATCGCTGCGTTTTTATGCACATCTCATCACGTCCCCTATATCGCTGTGCATTCACGCACCTCTCATAGCATCCCCTATATCGCTGTGCCTTGCACACCTCTCATAGCTTCCCCTATATCGCTGTCTTTTCGCGCACATCCCATAGATACAACTTTATCCCTGTGTTATTGCTCACCTCTCATAGGTTTCCCTGTATCGCCGTGTTTTTGCTCACCTCTCATAGCTTCCTCTATATCGCCATGTTTTCACGCACCTCTCATGTCTTCACCTAGATCGCTATGTTTTCACTCCTCTCAATACTTCCCCTATATTGCTGTGTTTTCGCGCACATCTGATACATTTTGCCGTATCGCCGTGTTTTCGCACACCTCTCATAATTTTCCCTCTATCACCGTGTTCTCGCACACCTCTCATACCTTCCCCTATAATACTGTGTTTTCGTGCACATCCCATTGCGTCCCCTATATCGTTGTGTTTTCGCGCACCTCTCGTAGCTTCCCCTATATCGCCCTGTTTTCGTGCACATCCCATAGCTTCCACTATATTGTCCTGTTTTTGCGCACCTCTCATGTATTGCACTACATAGCTGTGTTTTTTGGCACCTCTGATGCATTCCCCTGTAACGCCAAGTTTTCGCGCAACTCTCATACCTCCCCCTATATCGCCATGTTTTTATGCACATCTCATACCGTCTCCTATATCGCTGTGTTTTCGCACACCTCCCATAGCATCCCCTATATCGCTGTGCCTTCGTGCACCTCTCATACCTTCCCCTATATCGCTGTGTTTTCACGCACCTCTCTTAACTTCTCCTATATCGCTGTGTTTTTGCACACCTCTCATACCTTCCCCGATATTGCTGTGTTTTCAGGCACCTCTCACGGCTTCCCCAATATCGCCGTGTATTCATGCACATCTCACACCGTCCCCTATATCGCTGTGTTTTCACGCACCTCCCATAGCTTCGCCTACATCGCTGTTTTCGCACACATCCCATAGCTTCACCTTGATCACTGTGTTATTGCTCACCTCTCATAGCTTACCCTATATCGCCGTGATTTCGCGCACCTCGCATGTCTTCACCTATATCGCTATGTTTTCGCTCCTATCATTACTTCCCCTATATCGCTGTGCTTTCTCGCACCTCTGATACATTCTCCTGTATTGCCATGTTTTCGCGCACCTCTTACAATTTCCCCTATATCGCCATGTTCTCGCACACCTCTCATACCTTCCCGTATATCACTGTTTTTTTGCGCATGTCCCATAGCGTCCCCTATATCGCTGTGTTTTCTCGCACCTCTGATACATTCCCCTGTATCGCCGTGGTTTCGCGCACATCCCATAGGTTCCACTATATTGCCCTGTTTTTGCGCACCTCTCATGTCTTCCCCTATATCACGGTGTTTTCGCGCACCTCTCATAGCATCCCCCATATCGCTGTGCCTTGCGCACCTCTCATAACTTCCTCTATATCGCAGCCTTTTCGCGCACATCCCATAGATTCACCTTTATCGCTGTGTTATTGCTCACCTCTCATAGCTTCCCCTATATCGCCGTGTTTTTGCGCACCTCTCATAACTTACCCTATATAGCCGACTTGTTATGCACATCTCATAACGTCCTCTATATCGCTGTGTATTCGTGCACCTCCCATAGTTTCCCTTATATCGCTGTGCTTTCGCGCACCTCTAATACCTTCCCAAATATCGCCCTGTTTTCACGCACCTCCCATTCCTTCACCTATATCGCTGTTTTCGTGCACCTCTCATGCATTCCCGTATATCGCTGTGTTTTTTGCACACCTCTCATACCTTCCCCAATATCACCGTGTTTTCATGCACATCTCATAACGTCCCCAATGTCGCTGGGTTTTCACGCACCTCTCATAACTTCCCCTATATCGCCCTGCTTTTGCGCTCCTCTCATACCTTCCCCTATATCACTGTGTTTTCGCACACCTCTCATGGCTTCCCGACTATCGCCGTGTATTCATGCACATCTCACACCTTCCCCTATATCGCTGTGCTTTCGCGCACCTCCCATAGCTTCGCCTACATCGCTGTTTTCGCACACCTCCAATACCTTCCACTATATCGATGTATTTTTGCGCACATCTCATACCTTCCCCTATATTGATGTGTTTTCATGCACATCTCATAATGTCCCCTATATCGCTGTGTATTTGCGCAATTCCCATACCATCCCCTATATCACTGTGCCTTCGCGCACCTCTCATGCATTCCCGTATATCGCCCTGTTTTCGCGCACCTCCCATACCTTCCCCGATATCGTTGTGTTTTCGTGCACCTCTCATACCTTCCCCTATATCGCTGTGTTTTCACGCACCTCTCATGGCTTCCCCAATATCGTCGTGTATTCATGTACATCTCATACCGTCCCCTATATCGCTGTGTTTTCGCACACCTCCCATAGCTTCGCCTTCATCGCTGTTTTCGCGCACATCCCATAGGTTCCACTATATTGCCCTGTTTTTGCATACCTCTCATGTCTTCCCCTATATTACGGTGTTTTCGCGCACCTCTCATAGCATCCCCTATATCGTTGTGTTTTCGTGCACCTCTCATACCTTCCCTTATATCGTTGTGTTTTCACGCACCTCTCATAACTACTCCTATATCACTGTATTTTTGCGCAGCTCTTATACCTTCCCCTATATTGCCGACTTTTCATGCACATCTCATAACGTCCCCTATATCGCTGTGTATTCGCGCACCTCCCATAGCATCCCTTATATTGCTGTGCCTTAGCGCACCTCTCATACCTTCCCCTATATCGCCCTGTTTTGCGCACCTTCCATACCTTCCCCTATATCGCTGTGTTTTCATGCACCTCTCATAACCTCCCCTATATCGCCCTGTTTTCGCTCTCCTCTCATGCCTTCCACTATATCGCTGTGTTTTCGCACACCTCTCTTGGCTTCCCGACTATCGCCGTGTATTCATGCACATCTCATAACTTCCCCTATATCGCTGTGCTTTTGCGCACATCCCATAGCTTCGCCTACATCGCTGTTTTCGTGCACCTCTCATACCTTCCCCTAAATTGATGTGTTTTCATGCACATCTCATAACGTCCCCTATATCGCTGTGTATTTGCGCACCACCCATACCATCACCTATATCACTGTGCCTTCGCGCACCTCTCATGCAATCCCGTATATCGCCCTGTTTTCGCGCACTTCCCATACATTCTTCGATATCGCTGTGTTTTCGTGCTCCTCTCCTACCTTCCCCTATATTGCTGTGTTTTCACGCACCTCCCATAGCTTCGCCTACATCGCTGTTTTCGCGCACATCCCATAGCTTCACCTTGATCACTGTGTTATTGCTCACCTCTCATAGCTTACCCCATATCGCCATGTTTTCGCGCACCTCGCATGTCTTCACCTATATCGCTATGTTTTTGCACCTATCATTACTTCCCCTATATCACTGTATTTTCTCGCACCTCTGATAGATTCTCCTGTATTGCCATGCTTTTGCGCACCTCCTACAATTTCCCCTATATCGCCGTGTTCTCGCACACCTCTCATACCTTCCCCTATATCACTGTTTTTTGGCGCATGTCCCATAGCATCCCCTATATCGCTGTGTTTTCTCGCGTCTCTGATACATTCCCCTGTATCGCCGTGGTTTCGCACACATCCCATAGGTTCCACTATATTGCCCTGTTTTTGCGCACCTCTCATGTCTTCCCCTATATCACGGTGTTTTGGTGCTCCTCTCATAGCATCCCCTATATCGCTGTACCTTCGCGCACCTCTCATACCTTCCCCTATATCGCCCTGTTTTGGCGCACCTTCCATACATTCCCCTACATCGCTGTGTATTCATGCACCTCTCATAACTCCCCCTATATCGCTTTGTTTTCATGGACCTCTCATAACTTATCCTAATTCACTGTATTTTTGCGCAGTTCTTATACCTTCCCCTGTATTGCCATGTTTTCATGCACATCTCATAACGTCCCCTTTATCGCTGTGTATTTGCGCACCTCCCATAGCATCCCTTGTTTTCCTGTGCCTTCGCGCACCTCTCATACCTTCCCCTATATCGCCCCGTTTTCGCGCACCTTCCATACCTTCCCCTATATCGCTGTGTTTTCATGCACCTCTCATACCTCCCTCTTTATCGCTGTGTTTTCACGTACCCCTCATAAATTCTCTTATATTGCCGTATTTTTGCGAACCTCTCATGGCTTCCCCAATATCGCCGTGTTTTCATGCACATCTCATAACGTCTCCTATATCTCTGTGTATTCACGCACCTCCCATAGCATCCCCTATATCGCTGTATTTTTGCACACCTCTCATACCTTCCCCTATATCGCTGTGTTTTTGCGCACCTCTCATAACTTCCCCTATATCGCCGTGATTTCGCGCACCTCTCATGTCTTCACCTATATCGCTGTTTCCGCTCCTCTCATTACTTCCCCTACATCTCTCTGTGTTCTCGCACTTCTGATACAGTTCCCTGTATCAACCTGTTTTCGCGCACCTCTCATAATTTCACTTATATCGCCGTGTTCTCGCACATCTCTCATATCTTCCCCTATATCACTGTGTTTTCGCGCACGTCCAATAGCGTCCCCTATATCGCTGTGTATTCACGCACCTCTCATGTCTTCCCCTATATCACTGTGTTTTCGTTCACCTCCCATACCATCCCCTATATTGCTGTGCCTTCGCACACCTCTCATACCTTTCCCTATATCGCCCTGTTTTCGAGCAGCTCCCATACCTGCCCTGTATCGCTGTGTTTTCGTGTACCTCTCATACCTCCCTCTATATCGCTGTGTTTTCACGCACCACTCATAACTTCTCCTATATTGCTGTACTTTTGCGCACCTCTCATAACTTCCCTTATATCGCCGTGTTTTTATGCACATCTCAAAACGTCCCCAAAACCGCTGTGTATTCGCACACCTCCCATAGCATCCCCTATATCGCTGTGCCTTTGTGCACCTCTCATACCTTCCCCTATATCGCCCTGTTTTCGCGCACCTCCGATTCCTTCCCCGATATCGCTGTGTTTTCACACACCTCTCATAACTTCTCCTTTATCACTGAGTTTTTGTGCACCTCTCATACCTTCCGTAATATTGCTGAGTTTTCATACACATCTCATCACGTCCCCTATATCGCTGTGTATTCGCGCACCTCTCATAGCATCCCCTATATCGCTGTGCCTTGCGCACCTCTCATACCTTCCCCTATATCGCTGTCTTTTCGCGCACATCCCATAGATTCGCCTTTATCGCTGTGTTATTGCTCACCTCTCATAGCTTCCCCTATATCGCCGTGTTTTCACGCACCTCTCATGTCTTCTCCTAGATCGCTATGTTTTCACTCCTCTCAATACTTCTCCTATATCGCTGTGTTTTCTCGCACATCTGATACATTCTCCCGTATCGCCGTTTTTTTCGCACACCTCTCATAATTTCCCTTATATCGCCGTGTTCTCGCACACCTCTCATACCTTCCCATATATCACTGTGTTTTCGCGCACGTCCCATTGCGTCCCCTATAACGCTGTGTTTTCGCGCACATCTCATAGCTTCCCCTATATCGCCCTGTTTTCGTGCACATCCCATAGCTTCCACTATATGGCCCTGTTTTCGCGCACCTCTCATGTATTCCACTACATAGTTGTGTTTTCTTGCACCTCTGATGCATTCCCCTGTAACGCCAAGTTTTCGCGCACCTCTCATACTTTCCCCTATATCGCCGTGTTTACGCGCACCTCTCATACCTCCCGCTATATCGCCATGTTTTTATGCACATCTCATACCGTCTCCTATATCGCTGTGTTTTCGCGCACCTCCCATAGCATCTCCTATATTGCTGTGCCTTCGTGCACCTCTCATACCTTCCCCTATATCGCTGTGTTTTTATGCACATCTCATACCGTCTCCTATATCGCTGTGTTTTTGCGCACCTCCCATAGCATCTGCTATATCGCTGTGCCTTCGTGCACCTCTCATACCTTCCCCTATATCGCTGTGTTTTCACGCACCTCTCATAACTTCTCCTCTATCGCTGCGTTTTTGCACACCTCTCATACCTTCCCCTATATCGCTGTGTTTTCAGGCACCTCTCAAGGCTTCCCCAATATCGCCGTGTAGTCATGCACATCTCATACCATCACCTATATCGCTGTGTTTTTGCGCACTTCCCATAGCTTCGCCTACATCGCTGTTATCGCGCACATCCCATAGCTTCACCTTGATCGCTGTGTTATTGCTCACCTCTCATAGTTTACCCTATATCGCCGTGTTTTCGCACACCTCGCATGTCTTAACCTATATCGCTTTGTTTTCGCTCCTATCATTACTTCCCCATATCGCTGTGTTTTCTCGCACCTCTGATACATTCTCCTGAATTGCCATGTTTTCGAGCACCTCTTACAATTTCCCCTATACCGCCGTGTTCTCGCACACCTCTCATACCTTCCCCTATATCACTGTTTTTTTGCGCATGTCCCATAGCGTCCCCTATATCGCTGTGTATTCTCGCACCTCTGATACATTCCCCTGTATCGCCGTGGTTTCGCCCACATCCCATAGGTTCCACTATATTGCCCTGTTTTTGCGCACCTCTCATGTCTTCCCCTATATCACGGTGTTTTCGCGCACCTCTCATAGCATCCCCTATATCGCTGTCCTTCGCGCACATCTCATAACTCCCCTATATCACCCTGTTCTCGCACACCTCTCATATCTTCCCCTATATCACTGTTTTTTTGAGCATGTCCCATAGCGTCCCCTATATCGCTGTGTTTTCTCACACCTCTGATACATTCCCCTGTATCGTCGTGGTTTCGCGCACATCCCATAGGTTCCACTATATTGCCCTGTTTTTGCGCACTTCTCATGTCTTCCCCTATATCACGGTGTTTTCTCGCACCTCCCATAGCATCCCGTATATCGCTGTGCCTTCGCACACCTCTCATACTATTCCCTATATTGCCCTGTTTTCGCGCACCTTCCATACCTTCCCCTATATCGCTGTGTTTTCATGCACCTCTCATACATCCCTCTATCTCGCTGTGTTTTCACGCACGTCTCATAATTTCTCCTATATCGCCGTATTTTTGCGCACCTCTCATGGCTTCCCCAATATCGCAGTGTTTTCATGCACATCTCTTAACGTCCTATATATCGCTGTATATTCGCGCAACTGCCATAGCATCCCCTATATCGCTGTGCCTTCGCGCTCCTCTCATACCTTCCCCAATGTCGCCCTGTTTTCGCACACCTCCCATACCGTCCCCTGTATCGCTGTATTTTCACACACCTCTCGTAGCTTCCCCAATATAGCCGTGTTTTCATGCACATCTCATAACGTCTCCTGTATCTCTGTGTATTCTCGCACCTCCCATAGCATCCTCTATATCGCTGTGCCTTTGCGCACCGCTCATACATTCCCTTATATTGCCCTGTTTCCCGCGCACCTCCCATAGCTTCGCCTACATCGCTGTGTTTTTGCGCACCTCTCATACCTTCCCCTATAGCGCCCTGTTTTCGCACACATCCCATAACTTCACCTTTATCGCTGTGTTATTGCTTACCTCTCATAGCTTATCCTATATGGCCGTATTTTCGCGCACCTCTAATGTCTTCACCTATATCACTGTGTTTTCGTGCACCTCCCACACCATCCCCTATATCGCTGTGCCTTCGCGTACCTCTCATACCTGCCCCTATATCGCCCTGTTTTCGCGCACCTCGAATTCCTTCCCCTATATTGCTGTGTTTTCGTGCACCTTTCATACCTTCCCCTTTCTCGCTGTTTTCAAACACCTCTCATAACTTCTCCTATATCACTGAGTTTTTGTGTACCTCTCATACTTTCCCTAATATCGCTGAGTTTTCATACACATCTCATCACGTCCCCAGTATCGCTGCGTATTCGCGCACCTCTCATAGCATCCCCTATATCGCTGTGTTTTCAAACACCTCTCACAACTTCTCCAAAATCACTGAGTTTTTGTGTACCTCTCATACTTTCCCTAATATCGCTGAGTTTTCATACACATCTCATCACGTCCCCAATATCGCTGTGTATTCGCGCACCTCTCATAGCATCCCCTATATCGTTGTGCCTTGCGCACCTCTCATACATTCCCCTATATCGCTGTCTTTTCGTGCACATCCCATAGACTCAGCTTTATCGCTGTGTTATTGCTCACCTCTCATAGCTTCCCCTGTATCGCCGTGTTTTTGCTCACCTCTCATGTCTTCACCTAGATCTCTATGTTTTCGCTCCTCTCAATACTTCCCCCATATGGCTGTGTTTTCATGCACATCTCATAACGTCCCCTATATCGCTGTGTATTCGTGCACCTCCCATTCCTTCCCGTATGTATCTCTGTGTTTCCGTGCACCTGTCATACCTTCCCTAGTATCGCTGCGTTTTTATGCACATCTCATCACGTCCCCTATATCGCTGTGTATTCACGCACCTCTCATAGCATCCCCTATATCGCTGTGCCTTGCGCACCTCTCATAGATTCCCCTATATCGCTGTCTTTTCGCGCACATCCC